>NC_089516.1:883633-933633 GCF_036850995.1 Saccopteryx leptura | reverse complement strand
CTATCTATCTATCTATCTATCTATCTATCTATCTATCTATCATCTATCTGTCTGTCTATCATCTATCTATCATCTATCTATCTATCTATCATCAATCTATCTATCTATCTATCTATCATCTATCTGTCTATCTGTCTATCTATCTATCTATCTATCTAGGTATCTATCTATCATCTAGTATCATTTATCTATCTATTTAATCTATTGTTTATCAGTGATCATCATCTATCTATTATGTATCTTGCTAGGTGTCTGTCTATCTATACATCTATCCATATCTATATATCTATCTATCTATCTATCTATATCTATTATCATCCATGTATATATTACCTAGTTCTCTATCTGTCTGTCTATTTATCCATCCATCCATCCATCCATCCATGTCTATCTATCATCTATCTATCATCTACCTATCATCTATCTATCTATCTATCTATCTATCTATCTATCTATCATCTACCTATCATCTACCTATCATCTATCTATCTATCTATCTATCTATCTATCTATCTATCTATCATCTACCTATCATCTACCTATCATCTATCTATCTATCTATCTATCTATCTATCTATCATCTATCTATCATCTATCTATCTCTATTATCTATCTGTATCTATCTATCATCTAGTGTCATTTATCTAGTTAATCTATCTATTGTTTATTTATCTATCAGTGATCACCATCTATCTATTATGTATCTTGCTAGGTGTCTGTCTATCTGTTCATCCATCCATCCATGCATCCATTCATCCATATCTATCTATCTATCTGTCTACATCTATTATCATCCATGTATCTATTACCTAGTTCTCTATCTGTCTGTCTATTTATCCATCCATCCATCCATCCATCCATGTCTATCTATCTATTTTTCTATCTATCACCTATCTATCTATCCATCCACCAACCTGTCTATGATAGTGATTATCAATAATTGCGCCCCCAGGGGGCAGTCATCATGTCTGGACACATTTTCAATTTGACAACTTGGGTGCAGAGTGATCTTGCCATCTGCTGTGTGAAGACCAGGGAGGCCACTCAGCACCCCACAGGGCACAGGACGCTCCAAGTCAGAAAGTCAACCGGCCCTAGATGTCAGTAGGGCTGAGGGTGGGATATCTTGACCTTGTGTGGCAAGTTTTTCCTGTTCTCTCTCTCTCTCTCTCTCTCTCTCTCTCTGTCTCCATATAGCTCTCTCTCTCTCTTTCTCTTCATCTAGCCCTCTCTCTCTCTCTCTCTCTCTCTCTCTCTCACACACACACACACACACACGTAGACCCACACATTTGTGAATAAAAAACAGAAGGTTTTTCTCTCTCTCTGTCTCCATATAGCTCTCTCTCTCTCTTTTTCTCCATCTAGCTCTCTCTCTCTCTCTCTCTCTCTCACACACACACACACACACACGCAGACCCACACATTTGTGAATAAAAAACAGAAGGTTTTCTCTCTCTCTGTCTCCATATAGCTCTCTCTCTTTCTCTCCATCTAGCTCTCTCTCTCTCTCTCTCTCTCTCTCTCTCACACACACACACACACATGCAGACCCACACATTTGTGAATAAAAAACAGAAGGTTTTTCTCTCTCTCTGTCTCCATATAGCTCTCTCTCTTTCTCTCCATCTAGCTCTCTTTCTCTCTCTCTCTCTCTCTCACACACACACACACACACGCAGACCCACACACACAGACCCACACATTTGTGAATAAAAAACAGAAGGTTTTGCTGGGATGAAACCCCAGACTGAGAGGACGCCCCAGGACTCACGTTTCATTCGACGCGGTAGGCGTTAAGAGTGAGCCGACTTCAAGGTTAGATGAGCTAGTTCACCCCAAGAGCACACTCCCTTCCGACGACACCGACTGCCAGCTTGGAGGTTCCCGAGTCCACCTGCAGGTCTGATAACTCCCTGCACAGACGGACCTCAGAACCCACTGGACGGTGCTGTGCCCCGTGACCGGTGGGCATTACGGGGACAGGACAGGGGCTGACATCGGCCATGGTGTGCGGTTCAGGAAAGTCCCGAGCAGAGAACTCCTCTCGTCCTGCCCTTTAAGTTAAAGACACCCCCCCCAGAAAAGAGAGAGAACAGGAAAAACCCTTGGGGGATCCTCACAAGAAGAAGTGGGGATGTCTCCGCCAGCATCGTGTGAGAATTTGGCTATGAGAGCCCCGTTGTCGGGTGCTGTGGACACACGGATGCCCGGTGCATAGAGTTTGTTTATAGGGGTGTGATTTGTGCCCCGAAATTTCCGCGGGAGGCCGTGACGTCCCTGAAGGAGGAGCCAGGACAGTAACGCATCACCCTGTCTGTCCCTCGACGACTGTCTTGGGAATCACAGAAGCAAAGAAGGACAGAAAGCACTCAAACCGGGACAGACAGAAGATGCCAAATCCTGTCGGCAGGTGACCTCCGTTGGGAAGACCCCCCACTCTGCCCGCCGGCCACCCTGCCACATTGTCCGTGACTAATGGGCGTCACCCTTGCCCTGTGACAATTCCCCACGCCCCTGTGCTCAGGGGACAAGCCTGACTCGACAGCGTGCCGGACAGTGGTCCCTGCAAGTAACAGAACAAAGTTTCAGAACAAAGTAACAAAACGGGTGAGAAACATTACGGGCCGGACAGTGGTCCCTGCAAAAGAAGGATGGGTGCAACAAAGTAACAAAACGAATGAGAAACATTCACCTCCTGGAAAAGAAGGATGGGTGTAACAAAGTAACAAAACGGGTGAGAAACATTCACCTCCTGGAAAAGAAGGATGGGTGCAACAAAGTAACAAAACGGGTGAGAAACATTCACCTCCTGGAAAAGAAGGATGGGTGTAACAAAGGAACAAAACAAGTGAGAAACATTCACCTCCTGCAAAAGAAGGATGGGTGCAACAAAGTAACAAAACGAGTGAGAAACATTCACCTCCTGGAAAAGAAGGATGGGTGCAACAAAGTAACAAAACGGGTGAGAAACATTCACCTCCTGGAAAAGAAGGATGGGTGTAACAAAGGAACAAAACAAGTGAGAAACATTCACCTCCTGGAAAAGAAGGATGGGTGTAGTTTCCGACGGTCAATTGGGTCATGAGACACAAAGTAACACAAAGTTTTCCCTTTTCTCCGGGAAACGCCCATTCCTCGGTGGCCACGGGGACCGGGCCCCGAACGACTGACCCTCCGTCGGAAGCATGAAGTTCCCCGGGGAGAATCTTACGAAGAACGGAGCGATGCACGTATCCTCTGCGGAAGGTACACGGCGGGCGCGCGAGTCCATCTGGCCCACGGCACTCTGCGCGCTCGGGGAAGCCGCAGCCATCACGGAAATCTCTCTGCCGGGCAGGACTCTCTTGGAGAGCGATGTGTTGACTCGTTTGTGGGTTTTCCTAGTTTATACACGATGAGGGAGCCAGCCCTGGTCCCTAACCGCAGCGTAATACACTCAAAACAATCAGATTTAATTCGATATGCCACGTCTTCAAGTGTCCCGTGAAACCCGCTTACATTTTTTGTTGTTGTTGTTCGAATCGAGGAAAAGCCCGTGTTTACAGAAATGCTACACGGGCCCTTGGAAACTCTTCAGTCACGTTGTCTAATGACACCCAGGAGCAATTTTCAGGTCATTTCTTTCTTTTTTCTTACTTTTTTTTTTTTTGTATTTTTCTGAAGCTGGAAACAGAGAGAGACAGTCAGACAGACTCCCGCATGCGCCTGACCGGGATCCACCTGGCACTCCCACCAGGGGCGACGCTCTGCCCCTCCGGGGCGTCGCTCTGTTGCAACCAGAGCCACTCTAGCGCCTGGGGCAGAGGCCAAGGAGCCATCCCCAGCGCCCGGGCCATCTTTGCTCCAATGGAGCCTCGGCTGCGGGAGGGGAAGAGAGAGACAGAGAGGAAGGAGAGGGGGAGGGGGAGCAGATAGGCGCTTCTCCTGTGTGCCCTGGCCGGGAATCAAACATGGGACTTCTGCACGCCAGGCTGACGCTCTACCACTGAGTCAACCGGCCAGGGCTTTTTTTTTTTTTTTTTTGGAAACGCCTAACGGTTTTTGTTTGGGTTGGCGCTATTTTTCCAGCATCGTCTCCTGATGGCTGTGTGGTTTCCGGGGACATGGAAAACGCAGGTGACACCCAGCTCGGCACCCAGGACAAAGCAGCAGGCGCTCTGGGCAACGAGAATGTGGCTCAGGAGATGCTGAGCTGAGTTTACCTGCAGGACCGACGTGTCTGCCTCTTGGGAGGAGGAGCAGGTGCCCGGGTGAGCAGGGAAGGTCTCGGGCATGTGTCTCATGACCAACTTGACCGTCTTACACCTCGGAAACTACACCCATCCTTCTTTTCCAGGAGGTGAATGTTTCTCACTCGTTTTGTTACTTTGTTGCACCCATCTTTCTTTTCCAGGAGGTGAATGTTTCTCACTCGTTTTGTTACTTTGTTACACCCATCCTTCTTTTCCAGGAGGTGAATGTTTCTCACTCGTTTTGTTACTTTGTTGCACCCATCCTTCTTTTCCAGGAGGTGAATGTTTCTCACTTGTTTTGTTACTTTGTTACACCCATCCTTCTTTTCCAGGAGGTGAATGTTTCTCACTCGTTTTATTACTTTGTTGCACCCATCCTTCTTTTCCAGGAGGTGAATGTTTCTCACCCGTTTTGTTACTTTGTTCTGAAACTTTGTTCTGTTACTTTGTGTCAGTCGTGACTCCAACAACAAATACCATTCTTCTTTTTTTTTTTAAATCAGTGAGAGAAGGGGAGACAGAGAGACAGACTCCCACATGTGCCCCGACCAGGATCTACCCGGCAAGCCCACTAGGGGGCGATGTTCTGCCCATCTGGGGCATTGCTCCGTTGCTCAGCAGCCGAGCTCTTCTTAGCACCAGAGGCGGAGGCCATGGAGCCATCCTCAGCATCTGGGGCCAACCTGATCCAACTGAGCCATAGCTGCAGGAGGGGAAGAGAGAGATAGAAAGAAAGGAGAGGGGGAAGGGTGGAGAAGCAAATGGGTGCTTCTCCTGTGTGCCCTGGCCGGGAATCGAACCCAAGACATCCAGACACCGGGTTGACGCTCTACCACTGAGCCAACTGGCCAGGGCCGAGAAACACCGTTATTGTGTGCAAGTCTCTGGGTTTGAAATGCAAGCATTGTGCATGTGAGTGGCCCCATGAAAAAGAAACTGATCCCCCTAATGTCGACCGAATGGGCGGCCTCTGTATGGCCCCCTTCCCCCCCCACACACACATACAGAAGGGACGCATGTGGAATCATAGGCTCTTATTATTTGAAAACAAAATGAAATTAAACCCTCTGGGGCGAGTTACAGAGACATCTGGATTCAATTGGCTCTAATGTAAGTTTTTTCTGATGACTGGTGCTTTTTATTTTCTTTTTTTTCCCCCTTTTTATTTTTTTCGGTTCACTGCAAGACCAGAGCCCCTATAAACATAGCCATTGGGACGTCCACTGTGGCTCTGTTGTCCACGTACACATTTTTTTAATTTTTATTCAGAATCCACGTAAAGCTTGGATGATTCAGAATCCAAGGTAAGCCTGAGTCTCAGTATCGAATGATCTACATGGTATATTTCCCAGGCGAAGAGAACTGGCTCAAATACCATCAAATAAAGATCAAAATATAGACCAGGAAAAAAAAAAAGGAAATCACTAAGATTAACCCAGTGTTGCCCGTGAATGACGTTTATGTTTCCTCTATTTTTTTTCTTCTTTCTCTTTTTTTTTTCCTTTGTCTTCCATGGGGTGGGGGGGGCACAGTTCTAAAATTTTGACCGCAAAGGCATTTTTAACAGTTTTCTGCTCATCACGTCTGCCGAAGACAGAAAGTCCCTACTGTGCGTATCCAGGCGCACACGGCCCCTTGTGGCTGAGCGGAATGTTGGACGCTCATTTTCGGTTCTCCTCTGAAAGCCGAGAGGATGGGGGTGTTTAAGCAAACGACACGAGGGACCCCTCACCTCTCTGTTCCCTTCTGCCAAGGCGGCCACCAGCAATGAGGGCAGAGACGGTTGTTATCAGGTGGACCATGCGAATCCTCACAAGCAGGATGCCTGCTGATGACGTCAAGCAAGAGATGCTTAAATACTGAAGTTTGGGGGTATTTTTTTTTCTTATTTTTTTTCTGTATTTTTCTGAAGCCTGAAATGGGGAGAGACAGTCAGACAGACTCCCGCATGCACCCGACCGGGATCCACCCGGCACGCCCACCAGGGGGTGATGCTTTGCCCCTCTGGGGTGTCGCTCTGCCGCAACCAGAGCCACTCTAGCGCCTGGGGCAGAGGCCAAGGAGCCATCCCCAGCACCCGGGCCATCTTTGCTCCAATGGAGCCTTGGCTGCAGGAGGGAAAGAGAGAGACAGAGAGGAAGAAGAGGGGGAGGGGTGGAGAAGCAGATGGGCGCTTCTCCTGTGTGTCCTGGCCGGGAATCAAACCCGGGACTTCTGCACGCCAGGCCGACGCTCTACCACTGAGCCAACCGGCCAGGGCCAGTTTGGGGTTATTTATTGGCTAATTCTTCAAGGTCAATGTTAGCTACTTGGGATGCAGGTGCTAACTTCTTTTGTGTGTGTGTGACAGAGACAGAAAGAGAGGGACAGATAGGGACAGACAGGCAGGAAAAGAGAGAGATGAGAAGCATCTATTCTTTGTTGCGGCTCCTTAGTTGTTCATTGATTGCTTTCTCATATGTGCCTTGATCTGGGGGCTACAGCAGACTGAGTGACCCCTTGCTCGAGCCAGTGACCTTGGGCTCAAGCCGATGAGCTTTGCTCAAACCAGATGATCCCACGCTCAAGGTGGCGACCTCGGGGTCTCGAACCTGGGTCCTCCGTGTCCCTGTCCGACGCTCTGTCCACTGCTACCTTCTTGACGTGTGAACACAGCGGACCTCAAGGAGCTGGAACGACTTACCCTCGCTCACGAAGCCAGCGGTGGCAGAGACAGGACCTTTTCCAACGCCACCTTTTCCGAGACAGCCATCGCCTAGTTAAGATCATCTCGTCCCCGATGCTGTGACGACGATGACAGCCGCTTTGGACCACGGGGACACACACTCCTGACACGTCTCGGCACCGTTTGGGGGGCCGTGCTCCTGCCGTCTGCCTGGACCTCACCGGAACTTCTCCGGCTCGGGAACTTGAACGTACGTGGAAACTTCAGAGTCCAGCAGGCTGGCTTCGGCTCAAACTCCGACCTTGTCGTTGAAAGTGCGCTGTCCGCCGAGGAAGGGAAGAATATCGGGGACGACCAAGTCACCATGATGATGAAAGGCTGGAGGAAGAATGGATGGAGTGAGAGGAGGTGTGGAGAAACAACAGAAACACAGACGGCCGTTCTTGGTGCCACACCCGCCATGGGGTTTGGACAAAAACGGATGATGGCGCCTGCCGACCGCTAAAATATCGCCTGGAGTAGTCTCACTCCCCTCACCATCCCACACGCCCTGACGACTCATCCCACCCTCCCCTGCAAAGCCCTGGCCAGCTCGGATCTTTTTTAACTGTCCCCCCCCCCCATGATTACGCCTCTGCCACAGGGTCATTGTCTTGGGATGCTACCGTCCACAGCCTGGTGGTCGTCTCGCTCTTTTCCCTTAATCATTCCTCCAGTGAGCTTCCCCCGTGGACTTTCAAAGCTTGATCACGCCGTTCTTTTTGGGGGCTGAGTAATATTCCGTTGTCAGAATGGACCCAATTTTTCTTATCTCTCATCTACGGACAGGCTCCCATGTTACAGGCTTTGTCCCCGCTGGGCACACTGATCTTATAGACACATGTTATATATCAGGGGTCCCCAAACTATGGCCCGCGGGCCATTTATCCAGCCCCCCGCCGCACTTCTGGAAGGGGCACCTCTTTCATTGGTGGTCAGTGAGAGGAGCCTAGTTCCCATTGAAATATTGGTCAGTTTGTTGATTTAAATTGACTTGTTCTTTATTTTAAATATTGTATTTGTTCCCGTTTTGTTTTTTTTTACTTTAAAATAAGATATGTGCAGTGTGCATAGGAATTTGTTCATAGTTTTTTTTTTATAGTCCGGCCCTCCAACTGTCTGAGGGACAGTGAACTGGCCCCCTGTGTAAAAAGTTTGGGGACCTGTGTTTTATATATATATATATATATATATATATATATATTTATTTTTTTTTTTTTACGTCCATCCAGCAGACTTTGGCCCTGGCATTTGTCACCGGCCGCCCATGGCCCCACACGTCCAGGAGGATGAGGACATGCCCTCGTGTCTTGTTCAGCTGTCTGTAATGTCTCCACGTTGGCGGCCGACATATTGCACCCCGCTGCCACGGAAACGCAGAGACCGCCTTCTTCCTAACCGGTCCCTCGTAAACCGTGTCTCGTGACCAGAACCCACACAGGCTGCAGCCACATCAAAGCCCCTGGCGTCCCCCAGGGCTGCAGAAAGAAAGGCTTGCTTTCCTCGAGAGAGGGGGTGACTATTGAACTCCTCAAAGGGGGAAGGGGAATGGCTTGGAGAGAGCCCTTCCCTCCCAGACAGCCTCCCCTGCCCGTCCCCTCCCCCCTTAAGAGAAGGGCAAGTGTTTGGTTTTGTTGGTGAAGTTTGGGTCCAATGGGAATATGTCCTCTTTTTGAACTGCCTTCCGGAATAAGCGAGCTCTTCTCCATTCTTCTTTTAAAAATTGATTCGGTCCTGGCTGGTTGGCTCAGTGGTAGAGCGTCAGCCTGGCGTGCAGGAGTCCTGGGTGCGATTCCCAGCCAGGGCATACAGGAGAGGCGCCCATCTGCTTCTCCACCCCTCCCCCTCTCCTTCCTCTCTGTCTCTCTCTTCGCCTCCCGCAGCCAAGGCTCCATTGGAGCAAAGTTGGCCGGGGCGCTGAGGATGGTTCTGTGGCCTCTGCCTCAGGTGCTAGAGTGGCTCTGGATGCAACAGAGCGACACCCCAGATGGGCAGAGCATCACCCCCTGGTGGGCATGCCGGGTGGATCCCGGTCGGGTGCATGCGGGAGTCTGTCTGACTGCCTTCCTGTTTCCAACTTCAGAAAAATACAAAAAAAAACTGATGAGAGAGAGAGGAATGTGAATTTCTTGTTCCACCTACTCATGCCTTCACTGGTTGATTCTGCTGTGTGCCCAGAGTGGGGATCGAACCCACAACCTTGGCATATCAGGAACGACGCTGTAACTGACAGGGCTGCCCAGGCCAGGGCGTTAGCTTCTGGCAACCTTAATTTTTGTGAACAAGAGCTTTTTAATACCTTTCTGGGTGGTGCAAATTACGGAAGGTGTTTACTGCGAGATCACAGTGCACTCAACTGTTTGAAGCTATCCGATCACTTCTTTCCCTTTTAATAGAATGTAGAGAAATATCGTTTCCTAAAGAGCATTTCTGGGTCAGCCATGCTTAGAGCTACCTTTCTTTTCTTTTCTTTTCTTTTTTTTTTTTTTGTCTTTTTTTTTCTTTTTTTGTATTTTTCTGAAGCTGGAAACGGGGAGAGACAGTCAGACAGACTCCCGCATGCGCCCGACCGGGATCCACCCGGCACGCCCACCAGGGGCGACGCTCTGCCCACCAGGGGGCAATACTCTGCCCCTCCAGAGCACCCCTCTGCCGTGACCAGAGCCACTCTAGCGCCTGGGGCAGAGGCCAAGGAGCCATCCCCAGCGCCCGGGCCATTTTTGCTCCAATGGAGCCTTGGCTGCGAGAGGGGAAGAGAGAGACAGAGAGGAAGGGGGGGTGGAGAAGAAAATGGGCGCTTCTCCTATGTGCCCTGGCCGGGAATCGAACCCGGGTCCCCCGCATGCCAGGCCGACGCTCTACCGCTGAGCCAACTGGCCAGGGCCTTTTTTGTCCTTTGACATAATTCTTTATGTTTTAATTACAGGTGGCATGCAGTGTTCTATCAGTTTCAGGCGAACAACATGGTGATCAGACATTTATCTAGCAAACGTTTCTATATCTTTATATATCAATATATAATCGTGCTTGGTGATTTTTTCCCCCCCCCAAGAAGTCTGGTAGCTATTGAAGCCCAGACAGAGCCATTACAATAGAGCGACTTTTCTCAGTTTTTATCTTTATCATCTCAACGCTCTACAGTAAACATCGATCTCCATCCAATAGAAGTGTTAGACGCCACGTGAGTCTTTCAGGAAGAACACCACCCTCTAACCGTTCTACCGATGAAATGAAAAAAGGTCACTCTTGAATAAACAAAAATATTTTTGTGGGTTTTTTCCACCTTTTTTTTTTTTGTGGCAGAGACAGAGAGAGTCAGAGAGAGGGACAGACAGGGACAGACAGACAGGAAGAGAGAGAGATGAGAAGCATCTATTCTTTGTTGTGGCTCCTTAGTTGTTCATTGATTGCTTTCTCATATGTGCCTTGACTGTGGGGCTACAGCAGACTGAGTGACCCCTTGCTCAAGCCAGCGACCTTGGGTCCAAGCTGGTGAGCCTTGCTCAAACCAGATGAGCCCACGCTCAAGCCAGCAACCGCGGGGTCTCGAACCTGGGTCCTCCGCATCCCAGTCCGACGCTCTATCCACTGCGCCACCGTCTGGTCAGGCTTTCCCCCACCTTCTAGCTCTTGCAGTCCTTTATTTTGAAGGAGAGGGTCATTAACATAAAATAATATATTTTATTTTAATAAGAGCACTCGTGCCCGCCCTCTGCGGAACGAGGCAGACACAAAAGCCAGTGTTTGTTCACCATCAACGTGTCGTCTGAAGGAAGCGGTGTCTAGTTTAGCTTTGAGACGTCACCTAGAAACACACAACGTGGCACACTGAAACCCGTATAATTCGGTTAACTGCTGCCACCCTAATAAATTTATTTTTTTTAAAAAAAAGAATAAAATGAGATGAGAGAGAGAGAGAGAGACTCCTCTCAAAATACCCTTTGAAGTTGTTCCAACGGGCGAGCACTTCACCAAGAAGCAGCACGAGTATTTGCCACAGAAGTTCCAACCGCAGCCAGGATTTAGGTTAGAAAAGATCCATAAATGCTGAGGTCGCCGGTTCGAAACCCTGGGCTTGCCTGGTCAAGGCACATATGGGAGTTGATGCTTCCAGCTCCTCCCCCCCTTCTCTCTCTCTCTCTCTCTCTCTGTCTCTCACTCTCCTCTCTAAAAAAAAAAAAATGAAAAAAAAAAAAACACAGTGAACTGAAAAAAAAAAAGAAAAGGTCCATAAAAAGTATTGGTTTTATAAACATTTAAATAAATAAATACATAAGTAAATAAAAATGTCCGGTAGTGGGTGATGGAAATTCACAAATTCAACACTCCGTAAATCAGAGGTCAGTAAAACCACACCCACCCACACGAGCTGCTTCTCAGCTGCCTCTTCTTGTAGAGTCTGTGAACTCGTAGGTTTTGTTTTTTTGTTTTTGTAAATGGTTGTGGAGAGGGGGGAAGGTACGAGGGGGAAATAAAAGAAAAAAAAGCATTTCGTGATGTGTAAAAATGTCCGGGGAACTCCAGCTGTCAGTCTCTCTCTATGAAGTTTGGCTGGAACAAGACCGTTTATTTTTCTGCGGTGACCACGTACATTCAGGTGAGGGGTCGGCTTCCCAGCCTCGTAAACTTGATTCCCCGTCTGAAGGAAAAATGGAAAACTTCGAGTTAAAGAACTCCATTAAAGCCACATGGCCGGCATTTTAGCAGAAAGGTTTCTTATTCCTTCTACAGCAGAATCCGTTCAAAGAGCATCAGGGAAAGGAAAAAAAAAAAAATACAGCTGTTTTTTATTTAATTTTATTTTTTTCCACCGCCGTTATGCGTTCCATCTGAGCTAGCCACGGCAAATGCACACACTGTGCGTACGGCCTGATTTATACCAAATGGAAAGAAAAAGCCAACTTTTTTTTTTTTTTTTCCCCCAGCGTAGGGAGCTTTGGGCTGCTCTAATCATCCAATGCATGGAATTGGGGAGAGAAAGTCAACCCAGTTTCACACGCACCTGTGAATGGGGTCTCCCACACATGTGAGGGGTTCAGGGACCACACACGGAGAAGGGGTTCAGATACAGACAGGGAACAAGAACTGGCAGGCATTCTGAGCCAGCGGTGAGCTCAGGTGCTGTGGGATTGAGAAAGGGGGGGGGGGGAATGTTTCCAAGGTCACTGCAGGAGGATAAGAATGTTGGGTGTTTCATCCATCAAACCTTGTCCTGCAGGGTGGACAGGTAGAAAGAATCATCTCTGAGCATCTTTGATGAGGGGCATTCCTGTGTCTAGATACACAGTAGAGGGGACAGGGAAGAGACACCAATCTCTCTTCATCCCACCCAGTTTGAGTGGCTTTGGGCTCAAGATAACCATGTACCACAGAAACCAATCATGTGTGTGTGTGGGGGGGGGGGCTGGCTCAGAACCCCCCCACCCCCCGCAGTGGTGGTGACACGGAGGTTTCTGTTCACGCCACGCAGAATGGATGGGCCACCGGAAAGAGAAAATAAAGATATACACATGTATTCATTATAATGTGCTCTAGACCAGGGGTAGTCAACCTTTCTATACCTACCGCCCACTTCTGTATCTCTGTGAGTAGTAACATTTTCTCATCGCCCACCGGCTCCACAGTCATGGTGATTTATAAAGTAGGGAAGTCACTTTACTTTATACAATTTATAAAGCAGAGTGACAGCAAGTGAAAGCATATAATAATAATAATTACTTACCAACTACTTTATGTCGGATTTTCGCTACGTTTGGCAGAATCAGTCTTTATAAAACAACTTACTATATAGTTCAATCTATCTTTTTATTTATACTTTGGTTGCTCCGCTACCGCCCACCATGAAAGCTGGAATGCCCACTAGTGGGCGGTAGGGACCAGGTTGACCAGCACTGGGCTAGGGCATTGCGGGGAGAAAATAGGGAATACCCCTATTCTGAAAAAAAATGGTGAGATAGAGAGAGTATAAACCATATTCACAGGAGAACAGGAGGGATTGGTCAGTGATTTTAAGGCAGATGTCTGGGTGCTTAGAAGAACAGGTATAAGCCGTGACAGCCTGGGACAAACTCCCCCTGGAGGGTGGGGTCCTGTCCTCTCCCGAGATGAGAGTCAGTCTTCCCTGGGTTGGTGGTGGGTCTGCCCAGAGGACAGTGGAGTTCTTTTGAGCAAAACGTTAGACAGAGTGGTTTAGCCTCTGAATGGTCTGAGGTTCGAGGCATGGTTGCGAGCCCCCGAAGAGCCTTCAGAAATAAATATCCCCATGTTTCACCCTATAAATGAGCTGGTCTACAGAGGCCAAACAGCCCCCCCCTTGTCAGTTCACGGAGTCGGGGGTTCTGAACCCAACCCGGTTACATCTTTTGTGTCCCGTGATTTGGGCGTGACGTCGTCGTGATACAAAAAACAACAAAACAAAAAAAGGTACAGCGATGTCATGATGTCATTGCACGTTGACCAAAATCAACAGAAGCTACCACACCCTGATGTCACCTGTGACGTCCCCTCAGTCACCGAGAACTGACGTGGACCCCCCACCCCGTCCCCTCGTCAATCAAGGGTCCTCGCTGATGTATCCCGTTCATTGAAGACATAGACAAGACTGCACACCAAGGTGCGGGAGGAAGGGGGTGCGAGGAACCCCTCTATCTGCTTTCTCGTCAGTTTTCTGTACTCCTAAGACCCCGGTCTAAAAGCAAAGCAAATAAATAAATAAGTCAATTAATGAAAATAAAAAACGGGCTTGCCCTCTGGATGGGAGACTCGTATTTTTTTTCCTAGAAAATGTAGCTGAGCTTGCAAATGCAGACACCTTGTTTCCTTCATTCCTGGACTTGAATAAGTATATATATATATATATACTTATTCAATAAAATATAAATAAAATAATAATATAAATATAAAATATAAAATATAAATAATATATAAAAATATATATAATAAATATAAAAATATATGAATATATATAAAATATATATTATATATATTTTATAATAATATATATTTATTTTATATATAAAATATAAAGAAATATATATAAAATATATAAAATAAATATTAAAATATATAAATATATATAAAATATAAATAAAATAATAATATAAATATAAAATATAAATAAAATATATAAATAAACATATATAAATATATAAATATTTATAAAATAAATATAGCCTGACCAGGTGGTGGCAAAGTGGATAGAGCGTCGAACTGGGATGCAGAAGGACCCAGATTCGAGACCCCGAGGTCGCCAGCTTGAGCACGGGCTCATCTGGTTTGAGCAAAAAGCTCACCAGCTTGGACCCAAGGTGGCTGGCTCAAGCAAGGGGTTACTCGGTTTGCTAAAGGCCCACAGTCAAGGCACATATGAGAAAGCAATCAATGAACAACTAAGGTGTCACAACGCGCAACGAGAAACTAATGATGGATGCTTCTCATCTCTCCGTTCCTGTCTGTCTGTCCCTGTCTATCCCTCTCTCTGACTCTCTCTCTGTCTCTGTAAAAAAAAAAAGTAAATAAATAAATAAAGTAAATATAAAAATATATATAAAATAAATATAAAATATATATAAAATAAATATAAAATAAATAAAAATATATAAATATATAAAATAAATATAAAATATAAATAAAATAATATATATATATTTTTGCCCAGAAATAGACTTCTACATCCCATAGCCTGTGCTGAGCCAACAGCAGCTCTCCTGCCCCCACCCCTTCCCTGAAGGCTGCAGGATGTCACAGGTAGCTGACTGTAGCATTTCCGTCCCTGTCTCCGTGGGCAAGGCGTGTGAAGCCCCCCACCTCCACCCCAGGGGGAGGTCAGCATGCAGGAAAGAGAGGCCACCACTGGGAACAAATCCAGCCCCAGGACATCACGCTTCCCCACACCGTCATGGGGACCCCAGGGTGCTCATCTGCACGAATATAAAAGAATATCGTTTCAGGGGACATAGATTCAACTGGCTCACACAGCGAAATCCTTCCTTCCAAAGAAACTTTTCTTTTTCTCTCCTTAGGAAGAGGCAGGTGGGTGCCTTTCCTTATAATGTAAAGCTTACATTGTATCTTATTCCCAATTTATAAAAAAGCAAAGCAACTGTGATTTTTTTTTTCTTTATCGGTATGTTTATTATTTTTTGGCCACTGCTTTGTTTGCAGAAGAAAAAGGAAATGAATTCTTGGGGCGGAGAAGCCAGGGAGTGGAAATTTGAGTCATTTAAAGTATAAACAGAGATTGTGTCACAAAAGGGGAGACCTGGTATGATTGGCCGGCGGTGGGTCCGTCTCTCTCGGTTTGGCCGCGGCCCTGGGCACCACATGCTAAACCTCCGTCTTTTCATTTGCCAAATAGGATTCACAATCACGACCCAAACCCACCTTCTGGGGGCCGAGGTTGTCTGGCCCATGTCAGCGGAAAGGTGTCATAAACGTTTACCGGACTCTTGAGTGTGGGAGCTAAAAAATATAACAATAACAATAATAATCATAATAATAGAATACTTTGCCTTCTGCCTTCAATGCTTTTCTGGTCGGGCTAATCCTCAGATTAAGAGAGACAGATTAACGGGAGGGTATAGAGCAGGGGTCGGGAACCTGTGGCTGGCGAGCCAGATGTGGCTCTTTGGATGGCTGCCTCTGGCTCGCAGACCAATCTTTAATAAAAAAGAATAATAATATTAAAAATATAAAACATTCTCATGTATCACAATCCATTCATTTCCTACCGTTCTTGTTCATGGTGGCGGGTGGCTGGAGCCAATCACAGCTGTCCTGTGGGACAACACCACATTTTTATAGGATAATGCGTCACGTCCACGGGTCGTTGTATGGCTCTCACGGAATGACATCTTAAAATCTGTGGCGTTCATGGCTCTCTCTCAGCCAAAAAAGGTTCCCGACCCCTGGAATAGAAGTTTAAATACGTGCACAGGACAGGCGGGGGTCATTTCACATCGGTGTGAACATTCCAAGGACCGAGAGACCACAGCGGGTATCAGGGGACATGTTTGGACAAAGGAGCACATCAGAGGGTCGGGGACTTGCAGAGAATTGAGGCAGAGGGGCTCGGACAGACAGACAGTGAGAACCCCTTCCCCCCCCCCCAGGTGACTGAGAGTCCGTGGGACACAGGGCCCCCTAGCTCACACACCTGGAGTCGTCCTGAGTGATATTTGGGTGAAGACACCACAGGTGCTGACACCAAGCTCCGTGCCTGAAACAATGTTTCTCTGCCGGAATCTTTGGCCTGAAACAATGTTTCTCTGCCGGAATCTTTGGCCTGAAACCAGGGATGGGGAATGGGGGAGGGGAGGGGTCAGAGGTTATTATTTCTGGGCTTTTTTTGCTTCTGAATAAACAGCTTGAGATCGGCCTACCCCAAAAAGGCGCAGCTTCACAGCGGAAAGACTCCGGTGGCCGTGGCCAGCACGCGGCAAGGACAGGTCTCACCGTGCTGAAGCGTCCATCCACCGTGGCTCGGAAGACGTGAAATCCTACCGAGTCTCACCTCGTAAAGATCACTCTCTCGCACTTATTTTCATAGTCATTCATTATTTTAAAAACTTTTATGAATAGTTAAGAAACATTCCCACCGAGTAGAAGGCAGTATATATATATATTACCAGGCATGGAATGCAATACGAATTCAAGTTCAAGAGTCAGTCTCTGTTCTGGGCACAAGAATAGGTTGATGCCTTGTTTTTTTTTTTTTTGGTTTGTTTGTTTGTTTGTTTGCATTTTTCTGAAGCTGGAAACAGGGAGAGACAGTCAGACAGACTCCCGCATGCGCCCGACCAGGATCCACCCGGCACGCCCACCATGGGGCGATGCTCTGCCCACCAGGGGGCGATGCTGTGCCCATCCTGGGCGTCACCATGTTGCGACCAGAGCCACTCTAGCGCCTGAGGCAGAGGCCACAGAGCCATCCTCAGCACCCGGGGCCATCTTTACTCCAATGGAGCCTTGGGTGCCTTGTTTTTTATAAGGGCTGGATTTGATGTTTCTTGCTCACAAATTTCTATATATGCCGTTGGAACAAACTCTATGAAAGGCCCAGAAAGAAGACATTATTAGTAACTTATGCCCCGGCCGGATGGCTCACTGGGTTCGAGCATCGTCCGGAAGGGGCGGAGGTTGCCGGTTCGATCCCCGGTCAGGGCACCGACCGCAGCAGCGGATCGAAATTCCTGTCTCTTTCATTCTGTGCCTCCCTCTTTCTCTCTAAAATAAATACAATAAACATTCAAAAGTCAGAACAACTTCTCTGTTCTTGGCTTTATCTCTCCTGACGGGGGAGGTTTGTTGCTATAGAAACAATGATTGACCCAAGCAAGCCCACCCAGCCCGGGGTTGAAAATGAGTTCAACCCCTGAGACTCATTTTTTTGTTTGTTTGTTTTATTTTGTTTTATCCCTGTCTTATTCTGACATACCTCTGTTTATTTATTTATTTTATTTTTCTTGGTCTCAGGAAAGCATTTGACCGACCAAGATGATGAGTCCGTAAGTTATCCGTCCTCCCTAAAAACACGTCACGCTGCTCAGACCTGATGATATTTTGATTCAGTGTTCTTTGGGAATGAGGGGGTGGGGTGGAGACCAGTAAGTCATTCATCATGCCTGACACACACACTTCATCAGGCTACTTTAACCCATGGCCATTTCTACTGTGTCCCCTTCAATATCTGGGTCAGCCCGATGACCGATGACCTGTAGACCAGTGCTTCTCAACCTTTCTAATGCCGTGAACCCCGCAATACAGTTCCTCATGTGGCGGTGACCCCCAAAGCAAAAAAATAATTTTGGTGGCTACTTCATCACTGTCATTTTGCTACAGTTATGATTCGCAATGTAAATACCTGATAGGCGTTATGTATTTTCCGATGGCTTTAGGCGACCCCGCCGGGGTGGGTCGCGACCCACAGGTTGAGAACCGCTGCTCTAGACAAACGGACACACGGGGTCCGTGCCTGTTCGGTCTCCTTTGCGTTCAACGAGGTGAACTGCTTTCTGCGCTTGACCCCTACAGATAACAGTCACCCTGGCCCATGGTCGCGTGCTGACCAGGACGGGCAAACAATGTCACCGTAGACTCCTGCCCTGCACCAGGAGGCACGGACGGCTTTGGAGGTGGGGGCGGGGGGGAGTTGGCGCAGAACACCTCCCGGAAAGACCCCGGAGAAGAATAAAAACACCCACGTCCCGGACACATGGTTTCCATCTACAGCACGGAACTCGTTCAAAGGAGGTCAGCGTTTTTTGTGTTTTTTTTTTTCAAATTAATTAGTGCTCTGTTTTGCAGAATGTTGAGATCATACCCGTCTTTGTGTGTGTGTGTGTGTGTGTGTGTGTGTGTGTGTGTGTGTGTGTGTGTTTCTTTTTTTCCTCTCCTCCTCTCCGCCTCTGTGTTTCTCTCCCCAGCACATGGTTTCGATTGAACGGGACACTGGGGCAGGGGAACTCCGGTTCCTCGGGGAGACCGCCCCCTCTCGGACGGAGGTTTCGTGGGGTGTCTCTCATGGGTGTGCAGAGGGTGATGCCACCCAGCTAGGCACATGGGAGAGGACAAAACAGCTGGAGGTCCCCAGGGGGAAGCTTTGTTCCTGCACATCAGGGAGCCAGCAGCCCAGAGGGCAGGGTGTGAGGAACATTGAGAAATGTTCCTCAGCGTGACAGACACTGGGTATCTATGTATCTGTCGTCTATGCCATCTACTCCTGTGTATAGTATTGCTTATCTATCTATTTCTCAGGGAGAGGTAATCATGATCTATCCATCATTCTCTACCCACTGACCTATCCTTCTTAATCTACGACCTGTCCACATATCATGAAAATCTATTGTCTAGGTATTAGTTACCAATTCATAATCTGTCTCTCTCTGTATCTATCATCGGTGTATTTATATATCTATCATCTATCTATCTATCATCTATCATGCATCTACATATTATCTCTCAATCTGCAATCTATCTATCTACATATATATCATCTATTATCTATTTACCTATCAAGTCAATGGACTGTCTACCAATTTAAAATCTCTATCATTTATTTATGTGTCTTTCTATGTATCTATGTTCTATTTATCTAGCTATTGCTATCATATATGTATGCATTATTTACCTATGGTCTATCTATCTATGTATCTATCTATCATCTATATCAATCCATACACCATCTATAGTATTATCTATCTATCATCTATCTATGTATCTATCTATCTAGATATATATATATGTATCTATGTATCCATGTATCTATCATCTATCTATTTACCTACCTATCAATCCATTCATCTATCTATGTATCTATCTCCCTATTTATCTATCATCTATCTATCTACCCATTCATCCATCCATCCATCCATCCATCCATCTAAGTATCTATCTATCTATCATCTATCTATCTATCTATCTATCATCTATCTATTATCTATCTATCTATCCATCATATATCTCCCTCCCTACCTACCTACCTATCCATCCATCCATCCATCCATCCATCCATTCATCCATGATGTATCTATCTATCTACCTATCTAATCTATCTGTCTGTCCATTTATCTATCTATCTATCTATCTATCTATCTATCTATCTATCTATCTATCTATATCTATCTATCTATCTATCTATCTATCTATCTATCTATCTATCTAGACATATATATCTCTCTATGTATCTATCTATGTATCCATGTATGTATCTATTATCTTTCTATCTATCTATCTTCTATCTATCTATCTATCTATCTATCTATCTATCATCTATCTACTTATCTACCTATCTACCTACCTATCCATCCATTCATCCATCCAAGTATCTATCTATCTATCTATCTATCTATCTATCTATCTATCTATCTAGACATATATATTTCTCTGTGTATCTATCTATATATCCATGTATGTATCTATCATCTATCTATCTATCTATTATGTATCTACCTCTCTGTAAGCTGTCCTCACTTGCCCCACTTACTGCTTGGACACAAGGTTGTGACACCAGCAGCCGCGGCATTTTCGGCAGAGGGATCATTTGCGAAGACTCCCCATCCCTCTCCGTGGGGGCAGCGATCCCAGTCGTCCAGGCAGGGAAGCCGGCTAAGCTGCGAGGCCCTTTGGACTTAAAGGCATTTCCACGTGGCACTGCAGAAAAGAACAAGTGTGAGTCTGAATTCCACCCAGCGGCTCTCAGGGGCTGGGATACGCATTCACCCGGGGGCCACGATGAACTCTGCACTCGTCTGGCGTAAATGACATTTGCCCTGGGTCTTTCTCCGTGTGCGTGTGTGTGTGTGTGTGTGTGTGTGTGCATGTGTGTGTGTGTGGGTGGGTGGGTACACTCCAAGAATAGCTTCGTCATCAGTTTTTAAAAACACCACTGACATATTTTTCCTAAGGGTCATTGACACCTTGCGGCTGATGGTCTACCCATCTGTTCAGAGTTCTGTTTTGTTTTGTTTTTTTTCAGCGTTTTAACAATTTCCGTTGGTATTTTAACGGCACCGCGGATGATTACTGTAAAAGGGTTTAGAGTCTGGGTTGCTGCCTCTGCTTCCAAAGCTCCGGTTGCTGCTTTTTATAGTCTGTGAAGTGGAAGAATGTTTTGTGGGGTTTTTTTTATTGATTCATTTTAGAGACAGAAAAATAAATCTATATATATATAAGGTCTACTGGAAAGTTCTGTCCATTTCTATCACAACAAGTTTTGACACATAAGCACATATGTATTTGGTGCATGTGTGCCTCTCTATTTGTATCACTCAATGTATACATACTGACGTAGCAAATTAACTAAAACAAAGTTGATTCACGTTAGTCTTATGTGTGAAGCCATAGTGTACCCATGGCTACTGATAAAGTTCATTGATGGCCACTGTCATTTTTACGAATTTCAACAAGAAAGAAATGCTTACAGAAGCATGTCTGTCGCATCCACCGTATTCCCCGGACTTAGCACCCTCCGACGATCCCTTGTTTTTGAACTTACAAAATTTTTTGAAGGGCAAAAAATTTCAAAAATGAAGAAGATATCAAACAAGCACTGGTTCCATGTTTCGCATCAAAAGAGAAAACATTTTTCAAAAATGGGATCTACACATTGCCCTGACGCTGGCAAGAAGTCATGAATAATAATGGCAATGATATTATTTAATAAAGTTTATTGACGGCAAGAAAAATTTGTATTTTGTCTTATTTCAAAAATGAACAGGCCCTGGCCGGTTGGCTCAGTGGTAGAGCGTCGGCCTGGCGTGCAGAAGTCCTGGGTTCGATTCCCGGCCAGGGCACACAGGAGAAGCGCCCATCTGCTTCTCCGCCCCTCCCCCTCTCCTTCCTCTCTGTCTCTCTCTTCCCCTCCCGCAGCCGAGGCTCCACTGGAGCAAAGATGGCCCGGGCGCTGGGGATGGCTCCTTGGCCTCTACCCCAGGCGCTAGAGTGGCTCTGGTTGCGACAGAGCGACGCCCCGGAGGGGCAGAGCATCGCCCCCTGGTGGGCAGAGCGTAGCCCCCTGGTGGGCGTGCCGGGTGGATCCCGGTCGGGCGCATGCGGGAGTCTGTCTGTCTCTCCCCGTTTCTAGCTTAAAAAAAAAAATACAAAAATGAACAGAACTTTCTGGTAGACCTTTTATATATATTTTATATATATATATAGAGAGAGAGAGAGAGAGAGAGAGAGAGAGAGAGAGAGAGAGAAATGTCCATTTCTTGTTCCACTTATTTGTGCATGGGTAGGTTGATTCTTCTCTGTGTTTGTACGGGAGACCAAACCCACCATCTTGGCTCATAGAGGTGATGCTCTATCCAACTGAGCTAGCCGGCCAGGGCTGACGTGGAAGAATGTCTGTCACGGCGGTGGAATTCCTGCCTGGTTTCATAATAATAAAAATAATAGTAAAAGCCGCTACGATCCATGAGGTGTGAGATAGCCCCCTTCCCCGAGAACCGGAGTGGGGTGTCCAGCGAGCGCTGGCAAAGCTGGAACGCTACGCTACCCCACAGGGTGTGTTTCGCTGTGCGAACAACCAGCCCCTTGGACCGATGGGCGTGCTTTTCTGTACACAGAGTCCCGTCTGGATGTGGAAGCCGCGGGTCCCTGTGTGTTTGGTGGGCGTCAACACTGTACGGCCCAGCAGGATGGAGGAGAGGGCTTGGTCCTGGCCGATAGCTCAGTTGCTTAGCACTTCGTCCAAAAGTTCAGAGGTTGCCGGTTCGATCCCGGGTCAGAGCACATACAAGAACCTGTCCCTCTCTGTCCCTTACTTTCTCTCTCTCTCTCTCTCTCTCTCTCTCTCTCTCAAATCAATCAACAAAAATATTTTTTTTATATATTTTTTTCTGAAGCTGGAAACGGAAAGAGACAGTCAGACAGACTCCCGCATGCGCCCGATTGGGATCCACCCAGCACGCCCACCAGGGGCGACGCTCTGCCCACCAGGGGGCGATGCTCTGCCCCTCCGGGGCGTCGCTCTGTTGCAACCAGAGCCACTCTAGCACCTGGGGCAGAGGCCGAGGAGCCATCCCCAGCGCCCGGGCCATCTTTGCTCCAATGGAGCCTTGGCTGCGGGAGGGGAAGAGAGAGACAGAGAGGAAGGAGGAGGGGGGGGTGGAGAAGCAAATGGGCACCTTTCCCATGTGCCCTGGCCGGGAATCGAACCTGGGTCCCCCACACGCCAGGCCAACGCTCTACTGCTGAGCCAACTGGCCAGGGCCAAGAAAAATATTTTTTTTTAAAAAAAAGAATTAACAGCAGGGTTTCAAAAATTAGTTTAATCTTGCCTTTGGAAGGAGCCAAGGTTGCTCCACCCGAAAGCTGCCTTTCGGGATATGAATTGCAAGCTGTTTATTAAGAAACAGCTTCAGACAGAGACTGACCAGGTGGTGGCACAGTGGATAGAGCGTCAGACTGGGATGCGGAGGACCCAGGTTGGAGACCCCGAGGTCGCCGGCTTGAGCGCAGGCTCATCTGGTTTGAGCAAGGCTCACCAGCTTGGACCCAGCGTCACTGGCTTGGAGCAAGAGGTTACTTGGTCGGCTGAAGTCCCCCGGTCAAGGCACATATGAGAAAGCCATCAATGAACAACTCAGGAGCCTCAATGAAGAATTGATGCTTCTCATCTCTCTCCCTTCCTGTCTGTCTGTCCCTGTCCCTAAAGAAAGTTTGACCCTCAGTCCCATGTCCACCCAAGAGGTTAAGGCGGGAAAACCTGTCCCAGGAAGGACTCCATCAGTGGTCCCTTGGTCTAATTGGAATAAAACGTCCAAGTGTAAGACGGTTTCAGGCAGGTGTGCCTCCATCCATACAGGGAGACTCACCTGCCCTCTTCCTCAGCGACAGGTAAGTCACCTACTCTCCCTTCTGAATTAGCCTCACCCAGACTTAGAAGATGGCGCGGGGGGGGGGGGGGGGGAGGAGTATTCCTGTCTTGTTTTATTTTTTTTTAGTCCTCACATTTCCTACGAAGATGACGTTTTTATAGATCCTGCTATTCCCGGCTGCCCATTTGGGCGGGTTCACGCCAAGTCTTAGAATTCTTTCCTTTACACAAAAAAAAAAAAAACCCCAAAAAACAAATGAATGCATTCACTTTCTTTTTTCTCTGAAATAGCAGGCTTTCATTTCTTTTTGTTTGTTTGTTTTTTTTTCTTTCTAATAAAAGAAAATGTCAAACGTGACCCTCTGTTCGTTTTCTGAACTCTTTCCGCCGCCGTGGGGTGGGGGTGGGGGGCGTAGAGGACCTGTGTGCTGTCGGAAGCCACCCTGCGCTGGCCGTTTCTGCAGCGTAGACGGGTATGTGGCGGGCTTTTGCGGGAGGCGGTGAGATTATAACACAGGGGTCCCCAAACTTTTTACACAGGGGGGCCAGTTCACTGTCCCTCAGACCGTTGGAGGGCCAGAGTATAAAAAAAAACAAACCTATGAACAAATCCCTATGCACACTGCACATATCTTATTTTAAAGTAAAAAAAACCAAACGGGAACAAATACAATATTTAAAATAAAGAACAAGTCAATTTAAATCAACCAACTGACCAGTATTTCAATGGGAACTAGGCTCCTCTCACTGACCACCAACGAAACAGGTGCCCCTTCCAGAAGTGCGGCGGGGGCCGGATAAATGGCCTCAGGGGGCCGCATGCGGCCCGTGGGCCGTAGTTTGGGGACCCCTGTAATAACATCTTTTCATTTCCACCCCTGATTTATCCAAGACGCCGGTCGAACTGGTCACAGCGGATTCCTTGCTGTTCCCTGTAGAGGTTCAGTGAGCACAGCTAGGGAATTTTTACTTCGCTAAAACACCAGAGGCTCTCTCTGTGGCTCTGCGTCCACGTCCGGTTGGGAGGAAGACGCCCACATTCTGCGACGGTGTCCCACCGAGAGAGTTCCCCCACACACACAGACGGGGTCTTTCTGGGGCTCCCTGGCAAACAGAGAAATCGATTCAACATCGAGTGACACCATGTGTGTATGTCTCTCTCTCTCTCTCCTTTCCCTGTTTGCTCCGTGAGGGGACCACATTGCACACCTGAAGCCAAGGCTACATAGTATTAAAGGTGAACCACTCACTGAATAGAAACATTTTTGTTGAGTGATCAAGTCAATGCAAATGGGAAATTCAGTCAGGCAGCAAGGAGCCAGCGTTCTGAATCCGAAATTTTCTATTCTCCAATCTGATTCCCGCTCTGCAAAGGTCCGCTGGAAGGTGTCCATGACTGTACTCCCAACACTTAGCAGTGGTCACTAACTGCTCCGCACCCCAATACCTCGCGCCCAGAGATGCCCAGACAGCTCGCACGGGCAGGACTCCTTGGAATGTGGATGTCTGCACCTTTCCCTGTGACCTGGGTCCCTGTGAAGGAAACTCGCCCTGGCCAGAGGCTGGGTTTCGGGAGCCACTTGCTGACACAAGTGACAGAGGTCACATCCCCTTATAACCTTGGGGGTCTTTGCCACCTGCCTGCAAGTCCGTCCGTATCCAACCTGCGGCTTGGTCCCAAATCTCACATGCATGGAAAAGTCAAATCACTTCCTTTCTTCCTTCCTTCCTTCCTTCCTTCCTTCCTCCCTCTTTCCTTTCCTTCCTTCCTTCCTTCCTTCCTTCCTTACTTACTTACTTACTTCTTCCTTTCCTTCCTTCCTCCCTCCCTCTCTTCTTTCCTTCCTTCCTCCTTCCCTCCCTCCCTCTCTTCTTTCCTTCCTTCCTTCCTTCCTTCCTTCCTTCCTCCCTCCTTCCTTTCCTTCCTTCCTTCCTCCCTCCCTTCTTCCCTTCCTTCCTTCCTCCCTCCCTTTTTTCTTCCTTCCTCCCTTCTTTCCTTCCTTCCTTCCTCTTTTCCTTCCATCCTCCCTTCTTTCCTTCCTTCGTTCCTTCCTCCCTACCTTCCTTTCTTCCTCCCTCCCTTCTTTTCTTCCTTCCTTCCTTCCTTTCTTCTTTCCTCCTTTCCTTCCTTCCTCCCTTCTTTCCTTCCTTCCTTCCTTCCTTCCTTCCTTCCTTCCTTCCTTTGTTCCTTCCTTCCTTCCTCCTTTCCTTCCTTTCTTCCTTCTTTCCTTCCTCCCTCTCTCCTTTCCTTCCTTTCTCCCTCCTTCCTTTCCTTCTTTCCTTTCCTTCCTTCCTTCCTCCCTCCCTTCTTCCTTTCATTCCTTCCTTCCTTCTTTCCTTCCTTTCTTTCTCCCTCTCTTCTTCCCTTCCTTCCTTTCTTCCTTCCTCCCTTCTTTCCTTCCTTCCTTCCTTCCTTCCTTCCTTCCTTCCTTCCTCCCTTCTTCCCTTTCTTCCTTCCCTTCCTTCCTTCCTTCCTTCCACCTTTCCTTCCTTCCTTCCTTCCTCCCTCCTTTCCTTCCTTCCTTCCTTTCTCCTTCCTCTCTCCATCCTTCCTGAAACCACAGGGTCTCAAGACAGAAGAACACACACATCTTCGCTCCAATAGGGGTCCCCCCGGGGTCTCTCCAGGGCTCCCTGGTAAACAGAGAAATCTATTCTATATCGAATGACACCATGTCCCTCTCTCTCTCTCTCTCTCTCTCTCTCTCTCTCTCTCTCTCTCTCTCGTTTGCTCCACGAGGGGACCATGTTGCACAGCTGAGGCAAATGCAAAGTATTATTAAATGTGAACATCCACACCCACTCAGTCCCCGGATTATTTCCAGTGCCTAACTCTACTTACCATGATGGGTGAGTAAATTAAATCAGACGTACTTGTTGCGACCGATATCTTACCACTCAGGAGAATGCAGAGGATCGATTATGTCCGTTCATCATTTCACCTCTCTGTCTGTCTGCCTCTCTCTGACGCTTGTGTCTGGCCGTGCCCACCAGAAAGTTATTACCCCGCCAACGTCGTCACCATCCGTGTGGGGCGTCTGTAGAGATAGATATTCATTCCCCTTTAAAGCACACACAGGACTGGTGAGGTGAATTCCTCATTCTGTTTACCTCCACAAGGGTGTCTATCCCTTGCCAATTTCTTTTCTGGGGCTCAACTTTCAACGTATGATACAATTTAAAAAAAAAAAAATGAAAGAGTTGTATACATTTGAAAGGCTGTGTTTGTTAAGGCTGGCGAGTCCTTCTTACAAGAAGCTATCTGAGTGTGACCCCTAGTGGTTTCATTCCTGTGATGACTAAGAACACCTCATGGGCAAAGAGGCTTGGCTGGCTGCGTCTTACGGAGCGGACGACAGAAAGAACTTCTTCTCATATAACCCTGTTCTTTTTTTATTTTATTTTATTTTATTTTATTAATTCATTTTTAGAGAGGAGAGAGAGAGTCAGAGAGGGAGAGAGAGGAGAGAGAGACAGAGAGAGAGAGACAGAGAGAGAGAGCAGGGGGAGGAGCTGGAAGCATCAATTCCCATATGCGCCTTGACCAGGCAAGACTAGGGTTTCGAACCAGCGACCTCAGCATTTCCAGGTTGACGCTTTATCCACTGTGCCACCACAGGTCAGGCTTCTTTTCTTTTTTTAAAGAGTCCTTTTAGGTTCACACCTATCTTGAGAGAAATAGAAAGGAATTTTTCCGGCCCTGGCCGGTTGGCTCAGTGGTAGAGCGTCAGCCTGGCGTGCAGGAGTCCCCAGTTTAATTCCCGGCCAGGGCACACAGGAGAAGCGCCCATCTGCTTCTCCACCCCTCCCCCTCTCCTTCCTCTCTGTCTCTCTCTTCCCCTCCCGCAGCCAAGGCTCCATTGGAGCAAAGTTGGCCCGGGCGCTGAGGATGGCTCCTTGGCCTCTGCCCCAGGCGCTAGAGTGGCACTAGTCGCGACAGAGCGATGCCCCGGAGGGGCAGAGCATCGCCCCTTGGTGGGCATGCCGGGTGGATCCCGGTCGGGCGCATGCAGGAGTCTGTCTGACTGCCTCCCCGTTTCCAACTTCAGAAAAAAAAAAAAAAGAAAAGAAAAGAAAAAAAAGAAAGGAAGTTTCCACCTCACCCCTGGTGCCACCCACTGCGTCACCTTCCCCAAATCGGCTTAGGAAAATACGTCTAAGTGACCACAGATGTAGAAAGCAGTGGATCATTGAGACCTCCTCTCCGGTCGACCGGTCAGCTCATGATTCCGTCTGAGGTGCTCGGACAAATGGCCCAAGGTCTGCGTGGTTTTGATCCGTGACAAACAGGTCTACCTTGCGTATTATGTATGGCTGTATTGTATTGCGCTTTACACAGAAATGGCATTTCTGGTGTGTTTTTTTTTACAGATCGGAGACAGACTTCTTCACTAGCAAACAGATTATGAGTCGCCGAAGGCTTGAATGACAGGCAGCAGTTTTGGCAATAGAACATATTCCGGTTAACGTTGACGCAATGTTCGGATGGCTGTAAATCCAGTGCACATTTCGTAGACTCCGAGTTGTGTAAGTGTAACGCATGTGTGCACTAGGAAGCCGCAGAAATGGTGCGACTTCTTCTGTAGCTATCTCCTCTTTTGTGAGAGTGTGAGACTCCACACGCCATGGTTTTGTGGGGTGCCTGTACCTTAGTTTTAATCCTACGGTATTTTTTAGAATGGCAGACTCTCCCTCCCCCCCCCCCACAAAAAACACAGATTTCTACATATCTGGCGTTCTGCGGGGAGCTTGCAGAAACCGTTTTTACTGACACTAATCTTGACAAAATTCTCGTCATCTGTGCACCATTGCACATTGTGTACAAGGGACACTTGGACCCTGGAGAGCCCCGACCCCTGCCCCAAGGACCCCATAACCAGCGGGAGCCCCTTGGCCATGGGGTTCACGCTCTCCAGCCTTGTGCTTCCGGTTTTCTCCGCCCTGTCTCTGTGACGGTGCAGACAACAAAGTACCGTGTGTCCGTAAAGTCATGGTGCACATTTGACCGGTCACAGGAAAGCAACAAAAGACGATAGAAATGTGAAATCTGCACCAAATAAAAGGAGAACCCTCCCGGTTTCTGTAGGATGATGTGGCAGCATGTGCGCATGCGCAGAGGATGACGTCACACCGTGTATACAGCGGAGCAGCCCACGGCCATGCCAGTCGAGATGTGGACGGTACAGAGGAAAGTTCAGTGTGTTCTGTTGCTCGCTCAATTCGAATCCATCACCAAAGTGCCACGTGAATGTCGGCGCATTTATAACGAAGCACCACCACATAGGAATAACATGACTCGGTGGGATAAGCAGTTGAAGGAAACCGGCAGTTTGGTGGAGAAACCCCGTTCTGGTAGGCCATCAGTCAGTGACGAGTCTGTAGAGGCTATACGGGATAGCTACCTAAGGAGCCCTAAAAAATCTGTGCGTGAGCCCACATCGAACTGCACTAAGTAGGTATGAAACTGGGAGAGTTTTTCTTTTATTTGGTGCAGATTTCACATTTCTATCATCTTTTGTTGCTTTCCTGTGACCGGTCAAAAGTGCACCGTGACTTTACGGACACACTGATTTTTCCTGACTCGATAAGGCCTTCCCTTTCCTTACACGCTTCCGTGCCCCTCACCCTGCCCCCTCCCGTGACTAAAAGAGGTAAAAAGGAGTCAGAGGGTCGGTCTCTTCATCATTGGGAGGCGGTCTGGCCTGAGCCCCTTCGTCACTCTCTCTGGTCAGATCATCTCACGGCAGGAGACGGCCTCAGAACACCCGTCCCAGCCTCCCACCGGAGGATTCCGGTCTAGAAATACGATGTCGTAAATTGGAAGGGGACGTCCTCGTCAGCTATGCCATTCAATAAGGGGGCGCTGGGAATGGCGGCGTGCGGCGTGACAGAGGAAACGGCTCACGTGTTGCACATTATCTTCCGTCGGCACCCAAGATCCGAGGTGGCCACCCAGCCTCTCCTGGAAGCTAAAAGAAACAAGTAGACAAGCAAACAAAGCAATTTCACAGTGTTTGTTTTTATTGGTGTGCGACTCTCACCTCGCATGCACCTCTTCAGCCAAGAAAATGTAAAAAAAAAAAAAAAGGTAATTAAAAAAACAGAGGAGCATTGAAAAGAGTTCACACGTGTAATTGACATGTCCAGACCCAGCACCGTGTCTGTAGGATTCGGGTCTGGCTTGACCAGAGGTTCACCGGAACTTTCCGGCCACGGGAAGGCTGTGTGCGCCCTTCTGAGAACGTGACAGTGTCCCAGGCTCAGGCACACAATCCATCCAGAGAGGGGCGCGCAGTCCACTGAATCGTGCCCGCCCCCCCAAAAAGATACTCTGACGTCCTCACACCCCGGCACCGGCGAACGGAACCGTGTTGGAAGATGGGGTGTTTGCAGATGAGATCGATCTTGAGTTCAGGCGAGGTTTCACGGTTTCCAGTCTAACGACAGGTGCCCTGATATAGGGACGAGAATTGGGGTGCAGGCTCATGGAAATGAGAGAAGTCTGTGGGAAAAGGGAGGCAGAGATTATAGCTGCCCGTCAGCGAACCGAGGAAGACCACGGATTCCCAGCCGGCCCCCCGGGAGCTGGGACCGAGGCGATGAGGACCGATACCCAGAGCGTCACACAGCCCCGCGGTCCTGCCCGAAGCCTTCACCTCGAACTCCTGGCCTCCCGAGGGCTGGGGGGGAAAGACACCCCCATTGTGTTCAGCCCACGCCTGCCAGGGGTCGTCGCTAAATCCTGCAGGTGAAGAAACACACGCCCTACGGGGCAGATCAAAGCCGGGACCCCCTTGGGGTTCTGAGTTCCAGTTCTTGCTGCCGTCGGGGATGCCCTTGGGGTGGACAATGGTCTGGCCACACTGGGACAGCTCCCACTGCCACACGGAGGAGGAGTTCCCCGTGGTGCCACAACACCCGTGCGGTACGTCTTCGCTGTGGGCAGAGAATCACTAAATCCTTCAGTTCACCGAAGAGCTGCTCTCGGCCGCGGAGGGAGCCTGGCTTTTACACGGTTCGACCCGGGAGGCTCGGGCGTGATCATGGGGCGAGAGAGAGGGAGTCTTCGTTCCGTTGGAGCCGTCCCTTGAGTGCTAGGTTTTCATCTTTCCCTGGGACGTAGTCTCTCGTGAGTCTGGACTGGTTCCTTCAAAGACAGTCCCCGCCCACCCGCCCCGGCCGGACGGGCAACCCCAAGGGGCGAGGGCCGCTTTGCTCCTGCATGAGGTGCACGGGTGTCTTGTTCTGTTTCTGTGCCCCCCCCACCCCATCGTGTCTGCAGAGCCCTCACCCGGGTGTCCTGCTTCCGGTGAGAAGGGGCAGCCGGTGCCTCGGACGGGAATGCCAAGGAAACTGCCCGCTCCGGGCCGGTTGACGGGGTCTGAGCGCGTCTGGAGAGGCCCCCGGGCTGAGACACAACGTTGCGTCGACCACCCACCGGGCGTCTGAAATGCCTACTCCACGAGGGACGATGCTGCCAGCCAAGCCCGTGGGAGCGTGGCCGAGTCACCGTGTCCTCCCACGTCGAGGACACTGTGCGGTCAGCACGGCGGGCGTTGCGCCTCGAATCAGGGGACGGATGTCTCGGCAGCTGGGGGACGAGGAGCAGACCCCGTGGAAGAAAGAAACACCTGTGGAGCTTGGTTTTGCCTGGTTTGACTGTTTCTTGCTTTGTTTGGTTTTGTGCCGAACGCCGGGTTGAAAAGCACACACAGAGGAGAGATCAACATGTCACCCAAGCGTCCTCCACAAAGTTCATGGGCTGGCCCTGGCCGCTTGGCTCAGTGGTAGAGCATCGGCCTGGCGTGCAGGAGTCCCAGGTTCGATTCCCGGCCAGGGCACACAGGAGAAGCGCCCATCTGCTTCTCCACCCCTCCCCCTCTCCTTCCTCTCTGTCTCTCTCTTCCCCTCCCGCAGCCGAGGCTCCATTGGAGCAAAGATGGCCCGGGCGCTGGGGATGGCTCCTTGGCCTCTGCCCCAGGCGCTAGAGTGGCTCTGGTCGCAGCAGAGCGACGCCCCGGAGAGGCAGAGCGTCGCCCCCTGGTGGGCGTGCCGGGTGGATCCCGGTCGGGTGCATGCGGGAGTCTGTCTGACTGTCTATCCCCGTTTCCAGCTTCAGAAAAATACAAAAAAACAACAACAACAAAAAAGTTAATGGGCTGCGTCCCTCCCACAGGTCTGGAACGGGAGCTGCGTGGCTGGGCGCTCGGACCCTGTCCTTGGCACAGTCGGAGGGGCTGCCTGCTGTCCGTCCGTCCATCCGCTCTTGCCCCCCCGACGCCCGTTACACCCCCCGATCCTCCTTGTCACACAGACAGAAGGGGAAGACCCCGCAGCACGACTTCAGCCAGAAGTGGTCGCGGTTCAGCCTGGGCTGCAGCTGGAAGTCCACCGGGAGGACGGTCCTCCTGTGCTCGGCCAGGGCCGCGGCCACCCGGGCCAGGACCGTGTCGTACCGGGGCTCCGTGCCGCGGCCGAGCGGGGTGGACTCCGACGGGTCCCGGGAGAGGTCGAAGAGCAGGGGAGGGTCGTGGTAGGTGACCAGGGGCCCCGTGCACGGGCAGAACACGGTCTCGTAGCAGGCCCCCGCGCCCGGAGGCTGGAACACGGGCGTCACGTAATGAACCTTCCACACGGAGTCACCTGCGGGGAAAACGACCGGTCAGACACGTCCAGCCTCTGAGCCACCAGCGCGGTCTTCTTCTGCTTTTATTTTTATGTATTTATTTTTTGTGTGTATTTTTCTGAAGTTGGAAACAGGGAGGCAGTCAGACAGACTCCCGCATGCGCCTGACCGGGATCCACCCGGCACGCCCACCAGGGGGCGATGCTCTGCCCCTCCGGGGCGTCGCTCTGCTGCGACCAGAGCCACTCTAGCGCCTGAGGCAGAGGCCAAGGAGCCATGCCCAGCGCCCGGGCCATCTTTGCTCCAATGGAGCCTCGGCTGCGGGAGGGGAAGAGAGAGACAGAGAGGAAGGAGAGGGGGAGGGGTGGAGAAGCAGATGGGCGCTTCTCCTGTGTGCCCTGGCCGGGAATCGAACCCAAGACTCCTGCACGCCAGGCCGACGCTCTACCACTGAGCCAACCGGCCGGGGCCTATTTTTTATTTTTTGAGTGATTTCTGGTCTTCCTCTTTGCCCATGACTAAACTTAAATATCAATCATTCTTGGCAATATTACCAGCACATCTGAATCCGCTAGTATAACATCAGCCCCTGGCCGGTTAGAGCAGTTGCCTAGAGCATTCTTCTGATGCACCAAGGTTGTGGGTTCAATCCCCGATCAGGGCATGTACAAGAATCAACCAATGAATGCATTGATAACTGGAACAACAAATCCACGTTTCTCTATTTATTCCTCTGTCTCTAAAGTCAAAAATAAATCATATATATAAAGAATCCCCTTGTATAACTAACATTACACATCGTTTCCAGGACTGATTAGTCCTGTTTCTCAAAATGGATATTTTCTTTTTGTCTTTTTTTTTTTTTTTACAGAGACAGAGAGAGAGTCAGAGAGAGGGAGAGATAGGGACAGACAGACAGGAACGAACAGATGAGAAGCATCAATCATTAGTTTTTCATTGCAACACCTTAGTTGTTCATTGATTGCTTTCTCATATGTGCCTTGACCGTGGGCCTTCAGCAGACCGAGTGACCCCTTGCTCGAGCCAGTGACCTTGGGTCCATGCTGGTGAGCTTTGCTCAAACCAGATGAGCCTGTGCCCAAGCTGGTGACCTCGAGGTCTCGAACCTGGGTCCTCCGCATCCCAGTCCGATGCTCTCTCCACTGCGCCACCGCCCGGTCAGGCAACGTGGATATTTGTTAACATCTTCTTCCTGTCGTTCTATAGGAGAGCAATTCTTAGAAACTTTCCAAGGAGGCCCTGTCTGGTTTGCTCAGTGGCTAGAGCACTGGCCCGGCGTGAGGACGTCCCGGGTTCGATCCCTGGTCAGAACACACAGGAGAAGCGACCATCTGCTTCTCTCCCCTCCTTCTCCCCCTTCTCTTCTTCTTCCCCTCCCGCAGCCATGGCTCCGTTGGTCTGAGCATCGGCCCCAGATGGGGATTCAAAGTCTTTTCACTGTTAACCCTAGACGAAAAGGACTAGACTAGGAGACAAAAAGAAAAGAAATAAGAGGAAACATGGAGCTGGAGAAAAGTGACCCTACTCTGGGCACTTCCAAGGCACCAGGACCAGCATACTCACTGTTCCTCGGATGCCAACGCACAGCATGCAGGTACGCAGAGCAGTAATGAAACAGGAACTCGTGCTCCGAGCGCTGGACCTCGCCCCGCAGCAGGGGCAACAGGTTTCGGCCATCGATCACCCTGCAGACAGACAAGCAAGATGAGCGGAGGGGACATCTGCCCAGCAGACTGATTGAAAGATGGTCGGTTCATCCCATGGCATTCCCTGTGCCCAGAGAACAGGATGCTGAGTAGGTAGGAACACCCGTGCTTGCTCTCGGAGAGAGATACAATCAATAAATTAATTTTTTTTTTTAAAAAGTAAGCTTTCACAGTGAAATAATACAATTGAGACATTCGTCAAAACACAACCTATCTTGGCCCTGGCCGGTTGGCTCAGTGGTAGAGCGTCACCCTGGTGTGCAGGAGTCCCGGGTTCGATTCCCGGCCAGGGCACACAGGAGACATGCCCATCTGCTTCTCCACCCCTCCCCCTCTCCTTCCTCTCTGTCTCTCTCTCCCACTCCCGCAGCCGAGGCTCCACTGGAGCAAAGATGGCCCGGGCGCTGGGGATGGCTCCTCGGCCTCTGCCCCAGGCGCTAGAGTAGCTCTGGTCGCAACAGAGCGACACCCCGGAGGGGCAGAGCATCACCCCCTGGTGGGCAGAGTGTCGCCCCCTGGTGGCCGTGCCGGGTGGATCCCAGTCGGGCGCATGCAGGAGTCTGTCTGACTGTCTCTCCCCATTTCCGGCTTCAGAAAAATACAGAAAATAAATAAATAAATAAATAAATAAATAAATAGAAAACGAGAAACTAAAATAGCCTAAAAAGATTTGGGGGGAAAAGAAAAAAGAAAGAAAATAGTTTTCACACTCACACTACATGATTACAAATTTTACTATCATGTGACAGTCATCAAAATAGTGTGGCATTCACATAAGGACAGGTACATGAATCAATGGAACAGGGGGACTCTAGAAATAGATCAATGCATACATTGTCAATTGATTTTTAACCAATGCTCAACCTAGTTCAGTACAAGAAGTCTTTCAATAAATAGCACTAGAAAGATTTGATATCTACATGCAAGAAAAATAAATCTCCTCCCATACCTCACACCATATATACAGTTTAACTCAACATCAACTATAAAGCTCAATGTAAAACTTGAAACAACAAGATCTAAAAGAAAATGTAGAAGGAAACCTTTGTACTTGGAAAAGCATAAAAATTACAATCTATAAAAGACGATGTGACAAATTGTCCATTATCAAAATCAAAATGTTCTGCTTTTCAAATGACAATGAACAAAAATGGAAAGACCAGCCACAAAATGGAAGAAAATGTTAGCAGAACACATAACGGATAAAGACATTATAACCAGAATATGTAAAGAGCTCTGACAGTTCAACAATAAAAAAATGCCCAATTCAAACACATGGGCTCAAGAAACTCTTGACACAGAAGAGACACAGATATGGAATGAGTGCCCACAGCGGTGTTCAACATCGTTATTCACTAGGAAAACACAAATTAACACCTAGTGAGATTCCCGGCCACACTTGAAAAGGGTAAAATTTAAAAAGGCTGACTGACCATTTTAAGTGTTGTCAAGGATGTGGAGTAACTGAAACTGTCATTTATTTGCTGGTGGTCAGGCCAAATGATGCAGGCACTTTGGAAATCAACTTTACACTTTCTCATAAAGTTTAAGATAGGTAGGTTGATAGATAGATAAATAGACAGATGGATAGATAGATGGATGGATGAAAGGAATGATGGATGGATGCATGCATGATAGATAGATGATAGATAGATAGACAAATGAATGAATGATGGATGGATAGATGATAGATAGATAGATAGATAGATAGATAGATAGATAGATAGATAGATAGATAGAACATGATAGATGATAGATAGATAGATGATAGATAGATAGATAGATAGATAGATAGATAGATAGATAGAACATGATAGATAGATAGATAGATAGATAGATAGATAGATAGATAGATAGATGAAAGAAAAGATGGATGGATGGATAGATGATGGATAGATGATGGATAGATGATGATAGATAGATAGATAGATAGATAGATAGATAGATAGATAGATAGATGATAGATAGATAGATGATAGATAGATAGACTACCTATATTCTTATCTTCAAACCTTCTTGTCTTCCTCTTCCTCCCAAAGCAAAACTGCAGCCTGCTGTCTGAATAATGATCAATGCACCTAGCCATACACACAGGTGAACGTTTACCTGGGCGCTGGGCGGGAATTGTACCTGTTAGGACAGGGTTTCCCTCCATTGACCAGAACCTTCTCAAGACAAAGAAAAAAAAAAAAAAAAAAAAAAACAAGGTCTGGGTACCAATTTGATGGCCTCACCGGTCCTCAGGGACAGTTCCTCCTGTCAGAGCTGCCACCGTTGGTAGGACGTCCATCAAGCTTGTAGGCTCATCAATCACCCTTCCAGCTAGCAGCTTTCCGGGCCATCGGATGAGTCCAGGGACGCGGATCCCGCCATCCCACCCGGCCATGCCTTTTCCCCCTGCGAGGCAAAGCAATGACCTGTCAGTTCCAACAGTCACTGCGAGAAGACTCTTCAAAAATGTAAGGCAATAGCACCACCAACGTCTCGTCTCTGCTCATCACCCGGCAAGGGCAGAGAGAGCCCTGATAAGGTCAGCTGGACACATCCCTGCAGTGAAGTTTGGTGGGGGGAGGGGGGGGCTGCTGATAGTTTCTTAGTCAAAGGTACTTTCTCAGTGAAGATTTTATGTAGAATACCTTATTCTATCATTGTTTCTGCTCTATATTTCTCCATCCTTCTCCGATCAACATTTTTTTTTAATTTTATAACTTTTTTATTTTATTTTATTTATTCATTTTAGAGAGGAGAGAGAGAGAGAGGGAGAGAGAGAGAGAGAGAGAAGAGAGAGACAGGGGGGAGGAGCTGGAAGCATCAACTCCCATATGTGCCTTGACCAGGCAAGCCCAGGGTTTCAAACTGGCGACCTCAGCATTTCCAGGTCGACGCTTTATCCACTGTGCCACCACAGGTCAGGCCAACATTTCTGAATTACTTCCTTCCTTTGGACCTATGACATAATTTACTTATTCATTTTTTTTTTACATGCCTCTTTTCATGACAATATAAATTTCTCTAAGGTGGAAAAAAGTTTTTGAGAGAGAGAGGGAGACAGAGAAAGAAAGAAAGAGAGGAGAGAATTAAGAAGCATCAACTCAAAGTTCTGGCACTTTACTTGCTCATTGATTGCTTTCTCATATGTGCCCTGACTGGGTGGGTAGCCAGTGACCCCTTGCACAAGCCAGCGACCTTGGGCTCAAGCCAGTGACCTTTGAGCTCAAGCCAGTGACCTTTGGGCTCAAGCCAGCGACCTTGAGGTTATGTTGATGATCCCATGCTCAAGCCCATGGCCCCAGGCTCAACCCAGCAACCCTGTGGTCAAGCTGGTGACCCCTCATTCAAGCTAGCAACCCTGTGGTCAAGTAGGCAACCTTACACTCAAGCTGGCAGCCCCTTGTTCAAGCTGGTGAGCGCACATGCAAGCCAGCGACCTTGGGCTCAAGTCAGAGACCTTTGAGCTCAAGCCAGTGACCTCTGGGCTCAAGCCAGCGACCTTGAGGTTATGTTGATGATCCTGTGCTCAAGTCCATGGCCGCAGGCTCAACCTGGCAACCCTGTGCTCAAGCTGGTGAGCCCATACTCAAGCTAGCAAGCTCTCGTTCAAGCTGGTGAGCCTACACTCAAGCTAGCAACCTTTTGTTCAAGCTGGTGAGTGCACACTCAAGCTGGTGAGCCCACACTCAAGCCAGCGACCTCTCGTTCAAGCTGGTGAGCCCACACTCAAGCTGGTGAGCCCACACTCAAGCTAGCAACCTCTCATTCATGCTGGTGAGCCGACACTCAAGCTGGTGAGCCCACACTCAAGCCAGTGACCTCTCGTTCAAGCTGGTGAGCCCACACTCAAGCCAGCGACCTCAGCTTCAAACCAGAGACCTCAGCATCCCAAGGCGATGCTCTATCCACCGTGCCCTCACCGGTCAGGCCAAAGGTGGGCATGTTTTGTCTGTTTTGTTGACTGCTTGAATTTAGCATGCTGGAAAAGTCACCGAATGAGATAGTATGGATAGGCGCCGATTTATTTGTCCAAATCCGGGCTTTACGGAGAAGGAATTCCAGAAGTGAACATTGCACACCCAGGATGACCAGCACAACCATCACAATTTAAGGGGCTTTTATTATCTCCTTCACGGATGAGAAGGAGGGAGAGTGTGAGGAAGGTGGCCTCCCAAGGTGATCTGACCACACATTCCTAACTGGGTAGACTCCGGTTGACTTCTCACACTGAAGGCAAAGAACTCCTTGAGTGAAAAGTTGTAAACCAGCCTTGTTACTTTGCCCTTGTGCGTCTAGGTTAGCACACCTTGGAAGGACGAGAAGAAACGCCCCTCAGAGGGCCTGCTCACCCTCAAGAGACCCGATATTCTGGGAAATTATCCTATAATCCCATCCCCAGCTTGCTTGCTGTAACTGGCCTTCCTCTCAAATATAGAGCAGAAATCTTTGAAATCTTGCTCCCTGGTGTCGGTCATCGGTTTGGGTCAAAGAAACTCTTTATTTTAAGATCTTATTTATTTATGTATTTTAGAGAGGAAAGAGAAAGAGAGAGAGAGAGAGAGAGAGAGAGAAAGGGGAGGAGTAGGAAGCATCAACTCCCATATGCACCTTGACCGGGCAAGCCCGGGGTTTCGAATCGGTGACCTCAGTGTTTCCAGGTCAATGCTTTATCCACTGTGCCACCACAGGTCGGGTCAAATAAACTCTTACAAAGAAAAATCTGCAGCCTGACCAGGAAGTGGCACAGTGGATAGAGTGTCGGACTGGGATGCAGAGGACCCAGGTTTGAGACCCTGAGGTTGCCAGCTTGAGCGCAGGCTCATCTGGTTTGAGTGTGGGCTCACCAGCGTGGACTCAAGGTCGCTGGCTTGAGCAAGGGGTCACTCGGTCTGCTGAAAGCCCACGGTCAAGGCACATATGAGAAAGCAATCAATGAACAACTAAGGTGCCGCAACAAAAAACTGATGATTGATGCTTCTCATCTCTCTCCGTTCCTGTCTGTCTGTCCCTATCTATCCTTCTCTCTGACTCTCTGTCTCTGTAAAAAGAAAGAAAGAAAGAAAGAAAGAAAGAAAGAAAGAAAGAAAGAAAGAAAGAAAGAAAGAAAGAAAGAAAGAAAGAAAGAAAGAGTGAGAGAGAGAGAGAAGGGGGAGGAGTAGGAAACATCAACTCCCATATGCGCCTTGACCGGGCAAGCCCGGGGTTTCGAATCGGTGACCTCAGTGTTTCCAGGTCAACGCTTTATCCACTGTGCCACCACAGGTCGGGTCAAATAAACTCTTACAAAGAAAAATCTGCAGCCTGACCAGGAAGTGGCACAGTGGACAGAGTGTCGGACTGGGATGCCGAGGACCCAGGTTTGAGACCCTGAGGTTGCCAGCTTGAGCGCGGGCTCATCTGGTTTGAGTGTGGGCTCACCAGCGTGGACCCAAGGTCACTGGCTTGAGCAAGGGGTCACTCGGTCTGCTGAAAGCCCGCGGTCAAGGCACATATGAGAAAGCAATCAATGAACAACTAAGGTGTCGCAACAAAAAACTGATGATTGATGCTTCTCATCTCTCTCCGTTCCTGTCTGTCTGTCCCTATCTATCCCTCTGACTCTCTGTCTCTGTAAAAAGAAAGAAAGAAACAAAGAAAGAAAGAAAGAAGAAAGAAAGAGAGAGAGAGAGAGAGAAGGGGGAGGAGTAGGAAACATCAACTCCCATATGCGCCTTGACCGGGCAAGCCCGGGGTTTCGAATCGGTGACCTCAGTGTTTCCAGGTCAACGCTTTATCCACTGTGCCACCACAGGTCGGGTCAAATAAACTCTTACAAAGAAAAATCTGCAGCCTGACCAGGCAGTGGCACAGTGGACAGAGTGTCGGACTGGGATGCAGAGGACCCAGGTTTGAGACCCTGAGTTTGCCAGCTTGAGCGCAGGCTCATCTGGTTTGAGTGTGGGCTCACCGGCGTGGACTGAAGGTCATTGGCTTGAGCAAGGGGTCACTCAGTTTGCTGAAAGCCCGCGGTCAAGGCACATATGAGAAAGCAATCAATGAAGAACTAAGGTGTCGCAACAAAAAACTGATGATTGATGCTTCTCATCTCTCTCCATTCCTGTCTGTCTGTCCCTATCTATCCCTCTCTCTGACTCTCTGTCTCTGTAAAAAGAAAGAAAGAAAGAAACAAAGAAAGAAAGAAGAAAGAAAGAGAGAGAGAGAGAGAGAGAGAGAGACAGACCTACAGGAGGAGAGATGAAAAGAATCAACTCTTTGTCGCAGCACCTTAGTTGTTCATGGATTGCTTTCTCATAGGTGGCTTGTCCAAGGGGGGCACCAGCTGAGCCAGTGACCCCATGCTCAAGTCAGCGGCCTTGGGCTCAAGCCAGTGACCTTTGGACTCAAGCCAGTGACTTTCGGACTAAAGCTAGTGACCACGGGGTCATGTCTGTAGCCCCCCTCGCTCAAGCCGGTGACCCCGCGCTCAAGCTGATGAGCCTGAATTCAAGCCGGTGACCCCGGGGTTTTGAACCAGGGACCTCAGCGTCCCAAGTCAGCACTCTATCTACTGCATCACCCACACTGGTCAGGTCTCTGTTGTCTTGTCGATCTCACCAATGATTAGACACTCAACTCATCCTGTGACTCACTTGAGTCATCTGCTCGTGTTAATACTTTTTAATCTCTCGGGATTAACAGAACGGGCTGATGCCTATAGGGTTTCCCAGAAATGTGGGTGATTTAAGGTCAATATCCTTGGATTTCAGCCTTCTGCCTTTTCAATAATCATGACCTTTTTTTTCTTTTTTTTTTTTTTTTTCGTGACTGCATAATACAGAGATTTATAGAATAAGAAGGCAATAAAGGGCAGGCTATGTTCTTACTGTTTTATTTGTGTCTCCAGTATTGCTACGCTCCTCACCTTTGTAAATCCCGTTCCATCCGCCCAGCTGAAGTTGGCCCAGCCTGGCTTCCAAGTGCCCGCCGTGGTCCGACGTCAGGTAGACAAAGGTGTGGTTCCTCAGCCCCAAGTTGTCGATGGCGTCGAGAAGTTTGCCTGAAACGAGAAAGAGACGGACCCGTGACACTCACGAGTTCCAGGTACCCGGGTCGGCCCTGCTACCTGGCGTGTCCCTCGGGGAGTCGTGGCAACAACCCGTGTTGGCTGAAGAGGCGTCCCATTGTGCTAACACGTTAAAAACAAACATCTCGGCCCTGGCTGGTTGGCTCAGTGGTAGAGCGTCAGCCTGATGTGCGGAAGTCCCGGGTTCGATTCCCGGCCAGGGCACACAGGAGAAGCGCCCATCTGATTCTCCATCCCTCCCCCTCTCCTTCCTCTCTGTCTCTCTCTTCCCCTCCTGCAGCCAAGGCTCCATTGGAGCAAAGATGGCCCGGGTGCTGGGGATGGCTCCTTGGCCTCTGCCCCAGGCGCTACAGTGGCTCTGGTCGCAGCAGAGCGACGCCCCGGAGGGGCAGAGCATGGCCCCCTGGTGGGCAGAGCGTCACCCCCTGGTGGGCGTGCCGGGTGGATCCCGGTCAGGCGCATGTGGGAGTCTGTCTGACTGTCTCTCTCCGTTTCCAGCTTCAGAAAAAAAAACAACAACAAACATCTCACGGGACGTGCTCTCTGCAAAGAATATCCTTGTTTCTGTCAACACACCTGGAAGGCGTCGTCGAAGGGGGGACCACAGATCAGACTTCCTAACACGGTTTTGTGACGTCCTGGTTCAGGGCGCCTGCCCCAGGTCATAAAAGTGGCATTTCGATGCTTTAAATCAGTGGTCTCCAACCTTTTTTGGGGGCCACGGACCGGTTTAATGTCAGAAAATATTTTCACAGACCGGCCGGCCTTTAGGGTGGGATGGATAAATGTATCACGTGACTGAGACAAGCGTCCAGAGTGAGTCTTAGATGGATGTAACAGAGGGACTGTGGTCATTTTTTAAAAATAAAACATCGTTCAGACTTCAATATACATATAAATAAAACAGAAATAATGTAAGTTATTTATTCTTTCTCTGCGGACTGGTACCAAATGGCCCACGGACCGGTACTGGTCCGCAGCCCGGTATTTGGGGACAATTGCTTTAAATGATTTTTTAAAATCATTTCCCTATTCCGAGGATGGTGAGTCCACACCGTTCTCATGGTTTGATTCTGGAAGCATCTGAACTACATCTCATGCCGACATCCTATGTGAGGAAAACAGTCTGGCTGACGTCTATGTCCTCCCAATCCGTGCTCATTAGTATACGAATCATGACCACATCAGGAATACACCCTCCTTCTGTGGTGTTGGCTTATTGGGGCTCAGGTGTCTGGCTCACCAACCCCAAAATTCAGACCTCAGCACCTGGCTGGCCCGAAATAAGGGTGGATGTGCTGTTCGACCTAAGACCACGGGGATGTGATTTGACCTTGGACTTCACACAAAAGTCCAACCTAGGACCAGCCGACAGGGAGAGAAGAGAACACTATTTTTACGTCCCCTCTGTCCTCTGTGCTTACGAGTCACGTCATCTACGTCAAGGACCCACCGTCCCCTGTGAGAACAGTCTCACTTGGTCCTCAGAGGGTCGCACCCCAAAGCGTTCTTCAAAGGTCGGCCGGGGAACAAGTGACCGGGCGTCCCGAGCGATCGAAGCACGGAGGTTCCGCCGACGATGTTGGGTCCGGCCACTTACCCACCAAGAAGTCCATCTCCTGCACGTTGTCGCCGTATAATCCATGCCCGCTGGTGCCCAGGAAGTCCTCTGTCGTGGGGAGAGGCGTGTGGACGTGAAGGAAAGAGTAAAACAGGAGGAACGGTTCTTCACGGTGCCTGCGAAGACAGCGGCCACATCACCTTTGAGCGTGCGTGTTTTCCGAACGGGCACCACATGGCTCCTTTGACACGCAGAACCAGTTCCCTCTGGGGTCCTCCTCCACGACCCACGAGAGCGGACACAGGAAGAAGCAGCCCCTTCCAGAGACTATTCTACCCGGAGCTGATCCCCCAGGACCCTCCGGCGTCTGGACTGGGTCCCCAAATTTTGCAGTGACGTCACTGTGCTTCCTCTCAGGTGTCAGGACACGAGCAGGACATCCTGCACTCACAGGTGACAACTGAGTGACAACCCCAAGCCAGCTCTGTGTGACTCACTGTCAACAGCTCAGGCTCGAGTCATGCCCCATGCCACGCAAGAGACGGCATCACCACCGAGGTTTATTAGAAACATCGAGCCTGACCAGGCAGTGGCGCAGTGGATAGAGCGTCGGACTGGGACGCGGAGGACCCAGGTTCGAGACCCCGAGGTCGCCAGGTTTGAGCAAAAGCTCACCAGCTTGGACCGAAGGTCGCTGGCTCAAGCAAGGGGTCACTCGCTCTGCTGTAGCCCCACAGTCAAGACACATATGAGAAAGCAATCAATGAACAACTAAGGTGCCGCAACGAAGAATTGATGTTTCTCATCTCTCTCCCTTCCTGTCTGTCTGTCCCTGTCTGTCCCTCTTTCTGTCTCTGACACAAAAAACAAACAAACAAGCATTGACACACTCACAGCACATGGGTCAGCAGGGGCAGAAAAGTCTAGGCTCAGTCCGTCCACATGCCTTTGATTCCCATGTGAGGGTGCAGGGGACGAGGTCGACCCCCTTCAAGGTCTAAAAATCTGTCCGCAGGGAAGGTGGGTGCCCAGCTAACCAGGGCAGCACAGAATCCAGTTCCCGTCTTGCGGACATTTTAGCTCTCTCTGACGTGACATCAAAGTGCAAAGAATGGGAGAAAAATAAACCAAAAAAGAAATAACAACAGAAAAAAAAAACCAGAGAGAGAGAGAGGGAGAGAGAGAGTTACAGTTTATTGATTTGAATGGTGTTCCTCGCAGAGGGAACCCCCAGAATTTAAAATTTTACCCTTAGTTGTAGCTAATAGACTCGGTAACGGACGTTTCTACTTCCGGTCTTAACCGACCGGCGTACGGATCGAGACACGAGAAAACAGTTGTTCCAGCCAAGGAGAGCCACTAACCAGACTGACCCGGGCTCAGGGAGGTCAGTAAGCAATTAGCCCTTTGTCGGGACAGCTGGTTGGTGTCCGAGAATCAGCTTCCCAGACTCTGACCGCAGGATGCTTAGCAGCTATGACTATTCCCCTCACAGAGTCCTGATTCCGGGAGGAATTCACCGTTTTGCCCTTGAACTCCAAAACCGCCTTGCCTACCGTTATCTCCTCCTTCTAAATAAAGCCAGCTTGAGAGGGGTTGTTCAGGTAGATTTTGGGGTTCATGACAGGCAGCGGGACCCCGGATGTGCTCGACTGTGAACATAGGGGTCTTTGGAGATAGAAAGACTTAAGAAGAAGAGGTTTGACTGGGGCAGGGTCGGCTCAGAATCCGATAACTGGTGGCGGGCTTCCACACAGGAAATGGGCTATTGGGGGCCTCGCAGACACCCTCAGGGGGAAGGCACGTTTGGAGAAGACACCGACACAAGTTAGAGGGATGCGGCCACAAGCCGAAAAGCAGCGGAGTTTTCTGGAAACGACCGGAAGCTGAGAGGGGCAGGAAGGACCCACCCCTGGACCCAGGGATGCACCCAGAAGTCGCAACAGAGCTAAAATGAAAGTCCTACTCTCCTTGGCACCTTCCTGTGGCTCAACAGTCCCAGACGAGTGTCACACAGACACACACACACACACAATCACACACACACAGATAAACACCTTGATCTTGGATGTCTGGTGTCTAGAATGAGAATGAATACATCCTGTTCTGTGACATTATTTTTTTTCTATATTTCCAAAGTGAGAAGCGGGGAGGCAGTCAGACAGACTCCAGCATGCGCCCAACCGGGATCCACCCGGCACGCCCACCAGGGGGCGATGCTCTGCCGCGACCAGAGCCACTCTAGCGCCTGGGGCAGAGGCCAAGGAGCCATCCCCAGCGCCCGGGCCATCTTTGCTCCAATGGAGCCTCGGCTGCGGGAGGGAGAGAGACAGAGAGGAAGGAGAGGGGGAGGGGTGGAGAAGCAGATGGGCGCTTCTCCTGTGTGCCCTGGCCGGGAATCGAACCCGGGACTCCTGCATGCCAGGCCGATGCTCTACCACTGAGGCAACTGGCCAGGGCTCCTGTACATTTTTTTTTTCATTTTTCCAAAGCTGGAAACTGGGAGGCAGTCAGACAGACTCCCGCATGCGCCCGACCGGGATCCACCCGGCATGCCCACCAGGGGGCGATGCTCTGCCCATCTGGGGCATCGCTCTGTTGCAACCAGAGCCATTCTAGTGCCTGAGACAGAGGCCATGGAGCCATCCTCAGCGCCTGGGCCATCTTTTGCTCCAGTGGAGCCTCAGCTGCAGGAAGGGAAGAGAGAGACAGAGAGGAAGGAGAAGGGGAGGAGTGGAGAAGCAGATGGGCGCTCCTCCTGTGTGCCCTGGCCGGGAATTGAACCCAGGACTCCTGCACACCAGGCCGATGCTCTGCCACTGAGCCAACCAGCCAGCGCCCCTGTACATTTTTAAGGTCACTCCTGGGAAACTCACAGACGTGCCACTGAGGAACGAGATCACCAGTTTCCCTATGATTATAAGTAAAGGCTGCACTAATGTTCCCTCAGTCAGTGTTTCTGGAACTCTCTTTACCTTGGAAGGAACAGCAGGGGGAAGGGAGAAGTTCATTTGCCCAATAGCTACAGACTGGCACCTACAACGCCAATGTGGTTCTGCACTTACAACAGCCTAAACCTCGGCCATCTCTACCTGGGCCATAGCGTGAGGACAACGGTAGCTATCTGGTCACCCAAGATCCTTGCATTAAGAGCTATGGTGCATATATATATATATATGATATATATATATGTGATATATATATATATATCATATATATATATCATATAATGTATTATATATAGTTAATATAATATATTATATGTATAACCCTGGCCAGTTGGCTCAGTGGTAGAGCGTCAGCCTGGCGTGCGGGGGACCCGGGTTCGATTCCCGGCCAGGGCATATAGGAGAAGCGCCCATTTGCTTCTCTACCCCGACCCCCTCCTTCTTCTCTGTCTCTCTCTTCCCCTCCTGCAGCCAGGGCTCCATTGGAGCAAAGATGGCCCAGGCGCTGGAGTGGCTCTGGTCGCTGCAGAGCGACGCCCCGGAGGGGCAGAGCATCACCCCCTGGTGGCCAGAGTGTCGCCCCTGGTGGGCGTGCTGGGTGGATCCCGGTCGGGCGCATGCGGGAGTCTGTCTGACTGTCTCTCCCCCATTTCCAGCTTCAGAAAAGTACAAAAAAAAAAAAGAATATATTATATGTATATATATATATTAAATAATATATTATATATTATATATAAAAAAGAATACATTATGTGTATATATATTAAATAATATATTATATATCATATATATTTAATATACTATATTATATATATAATAAATATAAATATATTATATATAATATATTATATATATAATGTATTAAATAAATATTATATATAATATATTTATTAAATAATATCCACAATATATATATTATATATGGACACACACACACTGGAACGCTACTCAGCCTTACAAAAGGATGAAATGTGGCCATCTACGACAGCACGGATGGACCCCAGGGACATCACACTGACCAACGATAATCAGAAAGAGAACAACAAGGAGCATGTCATTTCTCTTTTATGTGGAATCTAAAAAACAAAATAAACCCAATTGGAACAGACTCACAGACACAGGCAACGGACGGACGGTCACCAGAGGGCAGGGAGGGTGGGTGACCAAGAAGAAGGGACTGAGAAGCACAGGTGGGCAGTCACGGCACAGTCACAGGACGTCACGTCCAGCCCAGGAAACACAGTCAGTCACATGGTCATCACTGCGCGTGGGGCCAGGCGGGCACTGGACATATCAGCAAGATTGCATCTCCAGCTCCAACCACTATACCCTACGCCCGCAATTCCTATCATATTAAATGTCAACTGTCACTGAAGGGCGAGAAAAGGACCTCGATGTTTGAAACCGAAATAAATAAAGAACAGGTTTTTTTATATCCTTAGTCAACTCTACAGAATAGTCGAAAACAGGGAATTTTCCTCATACCATCTTTAGCCCTGGCAGGTCTGATGCTGGGACCACGTGGCTTCCAGATTCTCAGAAAGACATTTTTTTTTTTTTCTCTTATGGCTTCACATCCGTGACCTGCATGACTGCTCACTCCCCCCCTTCTTTGTGCTGTTCCCCACGTTTGCAAACTCAGGTGCTGAAGATATGGTTTCCCTGACCGCACCTTCCCTGGCATCCTGGATAGTCCCTGCAGGACAGATGGACGGACAGTGCCCTAGACTTACACCTATTGTGTTTTCATCACCTGCTTGAAGGCGTTCTCAGCGCCGGATGGGAAGTCAGGCTGGAAGTCCAGCCAGCACGATGGACCAAGACAAAGCCATCGTCTGCGCTGGAAAGAGAAATAAAGATGAGCCTGACTTGTGGTGGCGCAGTGGATAAAGCATCGACCTGGAAATGCTGAGGTCGCTGGTTTGAAACCCTGGACTTGCCTGGTCAAGGCACATATGGGAGTTGATGCTTCCAGCTCCTCCCCCCTTCTCTCTCTCTCTCTCTCTGTCTCTCCCTCTCCTCTCTAAAATGAATAAATAAAAAAAAAGAGAGAGAAATAAAGATGAGCGCTCACAGCCTGTTTCTGCAAGACGGCCCAATGACGCCATGTGGGTCCCTCGGAAACTTCCTAGTGACTGCGTCCTCGGACGGAGCACTGAGCTTTGCACCGATTCCAATCAATTCTTGTACGTCGTCAACTCGGTAATAAGCCCTCTGGGGCTCATTTTTCCAGGAGGACTGTTTCCCTCACAGAGAATCAAGGGGGTAGCCGACTGGCCGTTGTCTGCTTTTCCGGCAAATATATCTCTTCTTCTAAGTGGATTCGCCTAGGAAATACATCGGTGACACTTTAGAGTTTCGGTCAACTGGGGAGTCTGCCTGCTTCGTTCGACCAAATGTGAATCTCATGGCCAGCGGAGAGATTGCAGCTCCGATCACAGGGTCTCAAAAAAGATCACCACCTCCTGGCCCTGGCTGGTGGCTCAGTGGATAGAGAGTCATCCTGGCATATGGATGTCCTGGGTTCGATTCCCGGTCAGGGCACACAGGAGAAGCGAACATCTGCTTCTCTCCCCTTTCTCTCTTTCCTCCCCTCCTGCAGCCAGTGGCTTAATTGGCTCGAGCAACAGCCCTGGCCATTGACGATAGCTACATTGGAGCACAGGTGCTACATTAGCCTCAGGTGCTAAAAATAGCCCAATACTCGAGCATCAGCCCCAGATAAGGGGTTTCCCAGTGGATCCCGTTCAGGACGCATGTCAGAGTCTGTCTCTCCATCTCCCCTCCTCTCACTTTAAGAAAAAATACCACCTTGTCAGGCACCATCGGAAGTGTCCAGGTTGCTTCCAAAACATGTGACCTCATTGTCTGTCCCCAATGACGAGTATTCCAGGGCTCAAGTCAACATGGCTCGAGCAAACACGTCTAATTTTTTAAAGATACTCATTCTCTTATCGTAATAAGAATGTAAAAAGAGAAAGAGAGAAAGGAAGAAAGGAGGGAGGGAGGGAAGGAGGGAGAGAGGGAAGAAAGGAGGGAAAGAAGAAATAAATGAAAGAAGGAAGGAGGGAAGAGAGGAAGAAGGGAGAGAGAGAAGAGAGGAAGGGAGGGAGGGAGGGAGGGAGGGAGGGAGGGAGGGAGGGAGGGAGGAGGAGGAAGAAAAAGAAGGAAGGAAGGAGGGAAGGAGGAGGAAAGAGGGAGGAAAGGAAGAAGGAAGGAAGAAGAAAGGAAGGAAGGAAGGGAGGGAGGGAAGAAGAAGGGAGAGAGGGAGGGAGAAAGGAAGAAAAAGAAGGAAGAAAGGAGGGAAGGAGGAGGAGAGAGGGAGGAAAGGAGGAAGGAAGGAAGGAAGGAAGGAAGGAAGGAAGGAAGGAAGGAAGGAAGGAAGGAAGGAAAGAAAGGAGGGAGGAAGAATGTGAGGGAGGGAGGGAGGGAGGGAGGAAGAAAAAGAAGGAAGGAAGGAGGGAAGGAGGAGGAGGGAAGGAGGGAAGGAAGGAGGGAGGAGGGAGGGAGGGAGGGAAAAAAGGAAGAAAGAAAGGAAGGAAGAGGGGAGGGAGGGAGAGAGGGAGGGAAGAAAGGAGGGAGAGAGGGAGGAAGGAAGGAAGGGAGGAAGGAAGGGAGGAGAGAAGGGAGGAGAGAAGAGAGGAAGGAAGAAACAGAGGAAGGGAGGAAGGGAGGAAGGGAGGGAGGGAGGGAGGGAGGGAGGGAGGGAGGGAGGGAGGAAGGAAGGAAGGAAAGAAAGAAGGGAGGAGAGAAGGGAGGAGAGAAGAGAGGAAGGAAGAAACAGAGGAAGGAAGGAAGGGAGGGAGGGAGGGAGGGAGGGAGGAAGGAAGAAAGGAAAGAAAGAAGGGAGGAGAGAAGGGAGGAGAGAAGAGAGGAAGGAAGGAAGGGAGGTAGGGAGGGAGGGAGGGAGGAAGGAAGGAAGGAAGGAAGGAAGGAAGGAAGGAAGGAAGGAAGGAAGGAAGGAAGGAAGGGGAAGGAAGGGAGGAAGGAAGGAAGGAAGGAGGAAGGAAGGAAGGGAGGGAGGAAGGAAGGGGAAGGAAGGGAGGAAGGAAGGAAGGAAGGAGGAAGGAAGGAAGGGAGGGAGGAGGAATGGAGGAAGAAATGGCGATTACCTGTCTAGAAAGGAGACGGCCTCCTTCAGCATGGTGGCCCCCGCGTGGCCCGCGTCCCCGGGCTGCTGGGCGATGTCGTGCTGCCGCATGAGGAGGCAGTCCCAGTACAGGGACGAGGAGAAGCTGGTGTACCAGAAGTAGCCCAGGAGGAAGACCAGGAAGGCCAGGAAGAGGACGAGGACCCAGGGGACGCAGACCAGGCGGCTCAGGTTGCCCACCGTGATGGCCAGCGCAGCCACGGCCACCAGCTGCAGGCAGAAGAACACCCCGGCCCCGATGGCGAGCTCGGCCTGGCGCGAGGGGTCCGGCCAGCAGCGGTCGAACAGGGTGTAGGGCATGCCGTAGAAGTAGTCGAACCCGTAGGCATCGGGGTGGTGGCAGTGGTCACTCTGGGAGAAGCAGTTCAAACCCTGATGCCATTTGCCTGTCACGAGAGACACACGCCAATCACACACGGTACGCTCACGTGTCAGAAACGCCGTGTGATCATTTTTTACCCCTTCGGAACGCTCGTGGAAGGCACAAAGATGGAGTAAGCAATGTTCTTTTCTTTCGTGGTCAACGGGTAGCACGAATTCACTGTTGCCTCCTCGGTGGACAGGGTGGCATCTTGCCAATCGGGTCGTGAGGGAAGAGGCTGGACGTAACATCAAGGCCGAGGAAAAGGCCATGGTGAGTTTCCAGCAAGTGTGTGAGCCGGGCAGTTTGTCGCTGG
>NC_089516.1:868633-881133 GCF_036850995.1 Saccopteryx leptura | reverse complement strand
TTCATCCTCATGAGCGATGGGACTGGACAAAGGGCCGTATGGACGCTTCCTGACCAAGGGGCGCAATGCCCTTCATCTGGGTCTGGGTGCTGGCCGGAGGGTGAGGCTGTGTCCAGGAGAACCCAAACCTGACCCTGCCTGCCCGCACTGCTCGCGACGCCCAGCCCATCTCGCCCGTCATTGGGAAGGACCCGTGAGATGCCCTCCATGGTGGCTGGTGGGTGGTCAGCGGGCGTCCACCGTCTGCCAAGGAGGATGTGGACATCAGGCAGCCTTGCAACCTGATTCTTGGAGAGCGTCTTTGCCACAGTGTTCTGCTCTGACTTCATCCTCATGAGCGACAGGACTGGACAAAGGGCTGGTATGGACGCTTCCTGACCAAGGGGCGCACGTCCTTCATCTGGGTCTGGGCGCTGGCCGGAGGGTGAGGCTGTGTCCAGGAGAACCCAAACCTGACCCTGCCTGCCCGCACTGCTCGTGACGCCCAGCCCATCTCGCCCGTCCTTGGGAAGGACCCGTGAGATGCCCTCCATGGTGGCTGGTGGGTGGTCAGCAGGCGTCCACCGTCTGCCAAGGAGGATGTGGACATCGGACAGCCTTGCAACCCGATTCTTGGAGAGCGTCTTTGCACAAGATGCTTGAGGAAGACGTGGAAGAGACATCCAGCAAGAGCAGGGGCTTCAGTGGGATGGATCTATCCCCCTGTCTATCTAACCATCCCTTCTCCCACTCATCCGTCCCTCTGTGACACGGCTTTCACTATCTAACACCTATCTACCCAGTTACCTACCTACCTGCCAGACCACGCTCATGCCTCAGCTATGCAGATAGAACAAGGGCGGGCAGGAGTAGTTTAAGAAGGATTCTGTGTATGTGCATCCATGTGTGTGTGCGTGTGCGTATGTAAACGGGGCATCGTCACAGCGTGTCCCCACTCAGCAAAGCGCAATGATGACCGAGCCGGAGGTCATTGGCAGGACGTCCGTGCCGGCTCCCTTACCGATAATCCCCGTCCGGTAGCCCTGCTTCTTGACGATGGCCGCGAAGGTCGTCTCGTTGAGAGGGAGTCCGGAGCGCGCGCTCAGGGTGTTGATGACGCGGTCCATTCCACTGGAAACCATCCCTGCACAGTCACGTAAGGAAAGCAAGAGAAACCGTGAAGACCCCTGCACGTCAGCGGGTGACAGGGAGAGAGTTCTGGAGGACGCGGAGCTGGGAAGGTGGACAGATGATGGACCAGGGACAACAACAACAAGAAATCATCCTGCCTGACCTGTGGGGGCGCAGTGGATAAAGCGTCGACCTGGAAATGCTGAGGTCGCCGGTTCAAAACCCTGGGCTTGCCTGGTCAAGGCGCATATGGGAGTTGATGCTTCCAGCTCCTCCCCCCTGACTCTCTCTGTCTCTCCTCTTTCTCTCTCTCTTTCTCTCTCTCTCTCTCTCTCTCTCTCCCCCCCCTCTCTCTCCCCCTCTCCTCTCTAAAATGAATAAATAAAAAATTTTAAAAAAAATCATCCTTTGGGGGAAGAAATGACTGTATTCTTCGCTCCATAAGACGCACTTTTTTTCCCCCCAAAGGTGGAGGAGGAAATGCCCGTGCATCTTATGGAGCGAAGAATATGGAATATGCTCCTAACACAAAACTCAGGCTGGTCCGTGACGCAACACCCCTTTACACGGCTGTGGGTAGACCCACGCGTGACACACTGAGCCCCCCCGCAAATGCCACCCAGAGAACTCGGGGCATCCCTTCCATAGACAAATGGCTGGATGGAACGGCCAGCATGTGCCTCGCCGGCCCCCCGACTTGGAAAATCTACACGTCGGAAGAGGGAAAAATCAAACAATAAAAATTTCGTCAACGTGTCAATCTCTTCTCTTTCTGTTAGCCCAAGGGTCGGGAACCTATGGCTCGCGAGCCAGATGTGCCTCCTTTGATGGCTGCCTCTGGCTCACAGACAAATCTTTCATAAAAAAATAATAAAGTTAAAAATATAAAACCAGATGTGGCTCTTTGGATGGCTGCAGACCAATCTTTAATAAAAAAATAATAATAACGTTAAAAATAGAAAACATTCTCCTGTATTACAATCCATTCATTTCCTACTGCTCATGTTCATGGTTGCGGGTAGCTGGAGCCAATCACAGCTGTCCTCCGGGACAAAAGCACATTTTTATTGGATAATGCGTCACGTCCATGGGTCGTTGTATGGCTCTCACGGAATTACATTTTAAAATAGGTGGCATTCAAGGCTCTCTCAGCCAAAAAGTTTCCTGACCCCTGTGCTAACTATATATATATATATATATATATATACATATATATATATATATATATATATATATATATATGTTTCTTCTGATGATAGAATTTAGATCTATTTGTAGGGCCAGGTGCATAACATCAATTCTTCTCCAAATCCTAAAGCCGGGAGTCTGTGGGAAGGGTCAACACATAGGTTTTGAATCTCTGATGACTGAACTATATATACAGATGTCAAGTAGGTGCGGACCAGTCATTCTTGACAGCGAAGACTTATCAGTATAGGGAAGGGACAAAGGAAGCAATTGAGTTTTGGAAAGACCCAGGGATAGGAGAACACCCCCCCCCCCAGATGGCATCCCCGGGGACAAGCTGGTTCTGGAGAAGGGGACACTCTGCTCAGCCCCCTGGGCCTGGTGACCACTTCTGAGTACGCTGACCCCCGGTGAGGTCTCTTCTTAGTGGATCCGTCCCTGCCTTTCCTTCCGGAAATGGGACCCGAGCTCACACAATGCCGCGGGGTGAGCAGAAATGGAAGTGAGCAGGACAGGACATTGTGGATCAAAAGAAAGAAAGAAGAGGGGGAAGAAAAAAAAGAATTCCAGATTGCAGGACCGGACATTGGGGACAAGAATTCTCAGAACAGAAGCTGTAAGACTCAAGAGAAAGTGGTTTGAAATTTAATTTTTTTTCTTTTTCTTTTATTGTTAAAACCATGCTCTGTGCACAAAACACATCTCTTCTAATGATAGTTTTGAAAAAAAAAAAAGCGAGCAGCAGAGGGAAATAAAATAAACAAGAGTCAGACATGGGCAAGTTGCCGACAAGAACAGAAGAAATAATTTGACGTTCGCGGGTCTGGGTTAATTTTATCACCAGTGAAGGGTCATTGAAGGTTACGTGACATCCTCACATGCCGCTCATCCTAAACCATAACTGTGTGAATGACTCACCCATTCCATTCTGAGATATGAATCCAAAAGAGGCAATAAAACCAACAAAAAAAGACTCCAAAAATGTGTTCAGACAAAGACATGCACAGGCTCATCCTCTCTCAGGACGGCTCCTGACAGCTGAAAAAGGCAGAAGCCAGCCCAGTGGGTCACACAGGACACAGCGGTCAATACGAAGGGTGATGTCCGTACGGTAACCCAAGGGGGCGATCATCCACAATTGGGACATTCCCGCACGCCCTGGCTCGGGGTGTCCAGGTTTGGCCGAATGATTCTGGTCTGAGGCAACTTTGCGTTGTTGATTGACCCCGGGTGGAGCGTCGAACCGACGCCCGGCCGCTGAGAATCAGAATGAGAAGTCGCCGTCCCAAAGGGGAAGACGCTACTTAGCCCCACGCGGTGAGCGGGGTCAGTTAGGTGCACAGAGATGGGGAGGCAGACAGCAGGAGCTGTCCACTCAGGACCACGGCTGTCCACTCAGGACCATGGCTGTCCACACAGGACCAGGGCTGTCCACTCAGGACCAGGGCTGTCCACACAGGACCAGGGCTGTCCACACAAGACCAATAGCCATCCACACAAGACCAGGGTTGTCCACACAAGACCAGGACTGTCCACACAAGATCAGGGCTGTCCACACAGGACCAGGGCTGTCCACTCAGGACCATGGCTCTCCATACAGGACCAGGGCTCTCCACACAAGACCAGGCTGTCCACACAGGACCAAGGTTGTCCACACAAGACCAGGGCTCTCCACACAAGACCAGGGCTGTCCACACAGGACCAGGGCTGTCCACACAAGACCAATAGCCATCCACACAAGACCAGGGCTGTCCACACAAGACCAGGAATGTCCACACAAGACCAAAAGCCATCCACACAAGACCAGGGCTGTGCACACAGACCAGAGCTGTCCACATAAGATCAATAGCCATCCACACAAAACCAGTAGCCATCCACACTAGACCAGGGTTGTCCACACAAGACCAGGGCTGTCCACACAAGACCAGGGCTGTCTACACAAGATCAGAACTGTCCACACAAGACCAGGGCTGTCCACACAAGACCAGGGCTGTCCACACAAGATCAGAACTGTCCACACAAGACCAGGGCTGTCCACACAAGACCAGGGCTGTCCACATAAGACTAGTAACTATCCACACAAAACCAGGGCTGTCCACGTAAGACCAGGGCTGTCCACACAGAACCAGGGCTGTCCACACAAGACCAGGACTGTCCACACAAGACCAGGGCTGCCCACACAAGATCAGAACTGTCCACACAAGACCAGGGCTGTCCACACAAGACCAGGGCTGTCCACACAAGATCAGAACTGTCCACACAAGACCAGGGCTGTCCACACAAGACCAGGGCTGTCCACACAAGTCCAATAGCCATCCACACAAGACCAGGGCTGTCCACAGAAGACCAGGGCTGTCCACACAAGATCAGAACTGTCCACACAAGACCAGGGCTGTCCATGCAAGACCAGGGCTGTCCACATAAGACTAGTAACTATCCACACAAAACCAGGGCTGTCCACATAAGACCAGGGCTGTCCACACAAAACCAGGGCTGTCCACACAAGACCAGGGCTGCCCACACAAGATCAGAACTGTCCACACAAGACCAGGGCTGTCCACACAAGACCAGGGCTGTCCACACAAGATCAGAACTGTCCACACAAGACCAGGGCTGTCCACACAAGACCAGGGCTGTCCACACAAGTCCAATAGCCATCCACACAAGATCAGGGCTGTCCACACAAGACCAGGGCTCTCCACACTAGACCACGGCTGTCCACACAAGACCAGGGCTGTCCACACAAGACCAGGACTGCCCACACAAGACCAGGGCTGTGCGTTCCCACCTGCGAGCCCGGCAGAAGGGTCAGGCCACATGGGGCACGCCTCGCGCCCTGACCCGAGGGCAGAGAGGCTGCGGGGACCTCCCGTTCACGCACCTGATCGGATGGGGTACCGTCCGGTGAGGAAGGCGGATCGGCTCGGGGTGCACATGGGGGCCGCGGAGAGGTGGTGCGTCAGCTGGACCCCTTCTCGGGCTATGCGGTCGATGTTGGGGGTCCTGGAAAGACAGATAGAGTGAACGTGAGGGAAGGAGGCAGTGGGGGGGGGGGGAGACAGATAGGGAGAGAGACACACAGACAGACACACAGACAGACACAGATCTGAATTATTTACTGTAATGCCCTCAGCTCAGGAGAGAAGAAAAGTTAGTTTTGTACACACATTCCCAAACACCTTTTTTTCTGCAGCTGTGGTGTTTTGCAAGACTGGTATAATTTGCTTCTATAAATCATATACATATAAGGATCAAATATATCTTTATATATAAGATCAAATGTATCATTATATAAATATATAGGATATAATATATCTTTATATTTATATATAGGATCAAATATATGTTTATATCTAAGATCATAATACAAAATATCCCCTACTGTGAGCAGTATATATTTTCATCTACAACAGTATATATTTGTTATATATAAAATTGTATATATTTTGTATATAAAAGTATATATCTTTATGTAATAAGTGTATCTTTCTGTATATACATATACACCGTATTCCTCATGTATAAGATGTACCACTTTCAAAATATTGGGGTCTGAAAATGGTGCACCTTATACAGTGTTGTCCTTTTTTTTTTTACTTGCATTTCCCGCTTTTTCACGCTTGTTTTTGCGCTTGTTGTTGAAGACAGTGATTTGTCCTCAGACACGGATGAGGACAAGCTCACGGATGGGAGCTCGAACAGTGATGAGGAGTAGTTGTATGTATGTTATGATGAAGAAAACTTGAGTTCAATAACTTTATGTCGCCTGACCAGGTGGTGGCGCAGTGGATAGAGCGTTGGACTGGGACGCAGAGGACCCAGGTTTGAGACCCTGAGGTCGCCAGCTTCAGTGTGGACTCATCTGGTTTGAGCAAAGCTCACCAGCTTGGACCCAAGGTCGCTGGCTCGAGCAAGGGGTCACTCACTCTGCTGTAGCCCCACGGTCAAGGCACCTATGAGAAAGCAATCAATGAACAACTAAGGTGTTGCAACACACAACGAAAAACTAATAATTGATGCTTCTCATCTCTCCGTTCCTGTCTGTCTATCCCTCTCTCTGACTCTCTCTCTCTTTGTCTCTGTAAAGAAAAAAAAAAAATAACTTTTTGTCACACATTTTTTTTTTCTTCCAAATTTGGGACCAGCTTATACATGGGGATTTACAGTATCTAAAATTATATAGATTGCAACATATATGTATTAAGTGTGTCTTTGGCCCGGTTGCCTAAGTGTAACGACTTAGAGACCTCAGCTTAGAGGCTTAGCCGTTTAGGGACCTAAGAGTAACTGTTTAGTAGGTGACCGTCTGGTAGATAACCATCCCTTCTCGACACACAGGTGCCCACACTGCCGTCTGATCGGATCTAAAAAGGTGTCCCACGTAGACACCTGTTCGCATCCGCTGGAAAAAAAAAAGCTCAGAGCTTCGGCCTGGAGTTTCCTTTCTCTCTTCCCCAACCTCCGTGGTGGGAACACTTCCTCACCTTCACACGGTCCCGGGGCTCCCCCAGATCAGTGAAGGAGGGACTCACTGGATTCTCCCAGGTCAGCCAGGCAGGGAGAGGCCGTGTGCCCGGTAAGATCTCCCTCACCTGCAGAGTCTGACGGACGCCAGGAACGAACAAGCCAACCGGAGACAGACTCACAGGCGACAGGGGGGACAGACGGACAGCTGTCAGAGGGGAAGAAGGGGTGGGCGGAGGTAGAAGAGAGAAAAGTGGGGGGGCAGGTGGAGGGAGAGGTGACGTGATGTGGGGACACAGAACACACAACGCGGCGTCCAGAGGGAGCGTTGTAGAATCGTGCCGTTGGAACGGACGTGATTCTATTCACCACGCCCACTCAACAAAGAATAGAACCACAGGCCCTCGCTTTGCGTACGGGAGCTCACGGGTACGACCTATTTATTCACCGCGGCCCCCTTGATAGGTAAGAAAATGAAGGCGCACAGAGAGGTTAGGCCATTGGTCCAAGATGGCACAACCCCTGGGCTCGGCAGCGAGATGCAAGCCCAGATCACCCCAAAGCCTCCTCCTACCCTTCCCCCCACTGCGTTCAGTGCTTCCAGAGACAGCCAGTGAGTGGACTTGGCTTTGCCGGAAGGGCCAGCCGTCCTGAGAGGTAGCCGCCACCGTCCGAGCCCGAACGAGAGATTAAAAAATAAAAAAAAAAAAGGCCCTGGCTGGTTGGCTCAGTGGTAGAGCATCGGCCTGGCGTGCGGAAGTCCCGGGTTCGATTCCCGGCCAGGGCACACAGGAGAAGCACCCATCTGCTTCTCCACCCCTCCCCCTCTCCTTCCTCTCTGTCTCTCTCTTCCCCTCCGGCAGCCAAGGCTCCATTGGAGCAAAGATGGCCCGGGCGCTGAGGATGGCTCCATGGCCTCTGCCTCAGGCGCTAGAGTGGCTCTGGTCGTGGCAGAGCGACGCCCCGGAGGGGCAGAGCATCGCCCCCTGGTGGGCAGAGCGTTGTCCCCTGGTGGGCGTGCCGGGTGGATCCCGGTCGGGCGCATGCGGGAGTCTGTCTGACTGTCTCTCCCCGTTTCCAGCTTCAGAAAAATACAGAAAAATAAGAAAGAAAGAAAGAAAGAAAGAAAGAAAGAAAGAAAGAAAGAAAGAAAGAAGGAAGGAAGGAAGGAAGGAAGGAAGGAAGGAAGGAAGGAAGGAAGGAAGGAAGGAAGGAAGGAAGAAAGAAAGAAAGAAAGAAAGAAAGAAAGAAAGAAAGAAAGAAAGAAAGAAAGAAAGAAAGAAAGAAAGAAAGAAAGAAAAGAGAAAAAGAGCATGACGCTCAGGAGGTCCGTACCGCATCGTAGCGTTGCCATAGCAACCCAGGTCTCCGATGCCGAGGTCGTCCACCAGGATGAGGACGATGTTGGGACGGCCGTCCTCTGCCCTGCGCGATCGGCCGGTGCGTAGGACGGAGCACAGGCAGACCAGGATGGCCAAGCAGGTCCTGCAAAAAAAAAAAAAAAAACAGCAGGGATTTTAGGGGACACACGCCATCCTGGGCAGATTCAAGAACGCTGTTCTACGCAGCCCTCGTCTTCTCTGAATGCTGCCACGGTTGTTGGACACGGTGGGGGAGGGGGTGTCACAGGGCCCAGAAAAGCGGACAGAGCTCACAGATTTCTCTTTCCAGGTCACCGTGGGTCCAGCAGCCCTGGGCAAGGGTTTCCCGTGGCGCTCCTGGGCTCTCAATGCCCACCCACCAGCCAGCCAGCTAGCTGCGCTTCTGGGGGGTGGGGGGGGGAACGTCTCAAGACGTGAATGAATTCACCCAAGGACAGAGCGTGTCTGCTTTGAGCGAGGGGTCCTAAGGCTTACACACCAGTGGTTCTCAACCTTTCTAATGCCGTGACCCCACAATACAGTTCCTCATGTGGCGGTGACCCCAAACCAAAAAATAATTTTGGTGGCTACTTCATTCATTCATAACTGTAATTTTGGGCCCTGGCCGGTTGGCTTAGCAGTAGAGCGTCGGCCTGGCATGCGGGGGACCCGGGTTCGATTCCCTGCCAGGGCACATAGGAGAGGCGCCCATTTGCTTCTCCACCCCCCCCCCTTCCTTTCTGTCTCTCTCTTCCCCTCCTGCAGCCGAGGATCCATTGGAGCAGAGATGGCCCGGGCGCTGGGGATGGCTCCTTAGCCTCTGCCCAAGGCGCTAGAGTGGCTCTGGTCGCGGCAGAGCGACGCCCCAGAGGGGCAGAGCATTGCCCCCTGGTGGGCAGAGCATCGCCCCGGGTGGGCGTGCCGGGTGGATCCTGGTCGGGCGCATGCGGGAGTCTGTCTGACTGTCTCTCCCCGTTTCCAGCTTTGGAAAAAAATAATAATAATAAATAAATAACTGTAATTTTGCTACAGTTATGATTCGGAATGTATTCTCATGGCTTTAAGGCAACCCCCTGTGTTTTGGTCATTCGACCCCCTGCCGGGGTCGCGACGCACAGGTTGAGAACCGCTGGCTTACACGGTCACCTTGCTGCTGCTTGTGTCCCTAATGCCCTTCCTGTGGAAATGTCGTGTGTGTGTGTGTGTGTGTGTGTGTGTGTGTCTGTGGCTATATCAGCTTGGCTGGAAAAATACATCCTTTTTTTTTTTTTTTTTGTAGAAGAAGAAAAAAAGAAACAAGAAAAGAAACAGAAAGTCACCACGGAATGCAGTAAAATGGGGCGTGGAAGAGAACTGAATTCTGGGAAAGGGTGTTCCAAGTCTGAGAAACAATTTAGTTTGCTTCGTAATGAAGCTCAGCCCTAACTCAAGTCCCCCCGACTCAGAGGAACATATGACTCTCACCCCACTGGGCCCCTCACCAGGTCCTGGACAGTGGACATTTGCACTCTGAGTTCAATCAGTCTAAAACCAACCTTACAGATTTATCTCCTCTGGGGAAGAGCACAGACAGTGGTGGTCGACCCCATCTGCCCACAGACCCTCTCTAAACACTCAGATCCGACCGCTGACCCGAGATGGGGCTCCCTTTTTTTCTGCCTCATTTTGCCGCCCCCCAAAGACTGTTCACTTCCGCCTGACCACCCACTCACTGTCCAGATGTCTCCTTCAAGCATATACCCCAATAGTTACAGAAATGTTTCCCCAAACCAAGAGAAGTCTTTTCTCAACCCTGGTGTTTGACCACATTTCAAAATTATGCACGTGTGTTGGAAACGGGCCATTTATTCTTGCTATCAGTTGCTTAAATCTCTTCTGTAAAAAAAAAAAGGTTATTTTCGCGTTGGACCGTGGAACGCGTCATGGAGAAGGTCTGTGTTGTGTAACCGCGGTCACTGTGTCTGTGTCCAATCACACTGACTCTGAATACCTGATTCTGCCCTCTTCCTCGAAGCATAGTAATGCCTACAATGGTCACCGTTCCTACGATGAACGAGACTGTGTCATCGACCCTCACAAGCGGAAAGCTACCTGCAGTCAGCAACACCGTTTCCGAGAGGACACAAGCGATTCGGCAATCAGCCTTGGCATCACCAAACGGCGTGTTTCAATTGCCTAAATCTCTCTTACTTTTTTTTTCTTTTTTTAAATTATAGACTGGCCTGACCAGGCGGTGGCGCAGTGGATAGAGCGTCGGACTGGGATGCTGAGAACCCAGGATCGAGACCCCGAGGTCGTCGGCTTGAACACGGGCTCATCTGGTTTGAGCAGAAGTCCACCAGCTTGAACCCAAGGTCGCTGGCTCCAGCAAGGGGTTATTTGGTTTGCTGAAGGCCTGCGGTCAAGGCACATATGAGAAAGCAATCAATGAACAACTAAGGTGTTGCAACGCACAACGAAAAACTAATGATTGATGCTTCTCATCTCTCTCCGTTCCTGTCTGTCTGTCCCTGTCTATCCCTCTCTCTGACTCACTCTGTGTCTCTGTAAAAAATAATAAATAAAACTTAAATTATAGACTGGTAACCCTGTCATCAAATGAGATCGTTGATGACCAACTATATCAATAGAACATCATATTGCATACTTGTATGGCTGTCATGCCAAATTCACAAAAAAAATTCCCCCAAATTGTCCACCGGCGCCAACGCGTTGGCTGTCTGGCTGGTGACTGCTCTTACCTGGGCATCATCCCTGTGGCTTTCGGAACTTTCCTCTTCTCTTTGGTCAGAGAGATAGAAGGTCCTGTATTTAAAATATATAAAAAAAAAAAATAGAAAAGAAAGTCTATCATCTTGGCATTGGTGAAGTCAGTCCCCGTTGTGAAAATTCTCCCTCCACTCGGAAAGCCTGTGTCCATGTCCCATGATTTGGAAGCTGGCTTTCTGACACTTTGGTGACGCACAGCTTGGGCTCCCCAGGACATCTCTCCCTTGGCCCATTACTGAAGGGCTCACGCCGTGTCATGTCCTGGGGCCACTGGCCTCTTTTCTTCTGGCCGTTGACTGTTCAATCGGCTCACTTCAGACACCTACTCTCCCACACACCTGGGTCCTCGTAGAGTGTCCAGGACAAGCAGAACCGAAGAGGTCACGCTCAACAAAGTCCCCGTGGGGTGGACTTGGGTCCCTTACCAAAGAGGGGGGGGGGTCGGTGACTTGATTTTATCTCCTTCTGTGATTGGCCGTTAGTCCGAAGGCAGACCGCTGGAGGGTATTGTTAAGAAAGCTAACTGTTGGATCTCGTTGGAGTGGGGGGAATACGGTTAGATGGCCAGGCAAATGGACAGCAGAACTCATGACAAGACAAGAGAATAACCAGGACCCATCTTCCATCTGGGAGTTAGTTTCCTTATCTATATCTTAAAATGATATGCAGGATGTTGTGCTAACTTCTGCCTGCAAACATCCTAAATCTCTCTTACTTTCTTTCTTTCCTTTTTTTTTTTTTTAATTATAGACTTACTGATGATCCCAGGGTATCAATCTGGACAGTCAATGGCCAACCATGTCAAGAAAGCATAATTATTGAATAGTTCTATATCAATCATGCTGAATTCTCCAGTTCCCTCAAATCGTCCACCAATGTCTATGGTCAAAAGGAAGAAGACAGAGATGAAAAGGCAGGCAGAGAGGAAAGAAGGAAGAAGGGAGGGAGGGAGGGAGGGAGGGAGGAAGGGAGGGAGGGAGGGAAGGAAACAAGAAAAGAAGGAAGGAAGGAAGGAAGGAAGGAAGGAAGGAAGGAAGGAAGGAAGGAAGGAAGAAGGGAGGGAGGGAGGAAGGAAAGAAAGGAGGAAGGAAGGAAGAAGGGAGGAAGGAAGGAAGGAAGAGAAAGGGAGGGAGGGGGAAGGAAGGAAGGAGAGAAAGAAGGGGAGGAGGGAGGGAAGGAGGGAGGGAGGGAGGGGGAAGGAAGGAAAAAGGGAGGGAGGGGGGAAGGAAGGAAGGAAAGAAGGAGAGAAAGAAGGGAGGGAGGGAGAGAGGAAAGAAGGAGGAAGGAGGAAGGAAGGAAGGAAGGAAGGAAAGAAGGAAGGAAGGAAAAGAAAGAAAGAAGGGAGGGAGGGAGGGAGAGAAGAAGGAAGGAGGAAGGAGGAAGGAAGGAAGGAAGGAAGGAAGGAAGGAAGGAAGGAAGGAAGGAAGGAAAAGAAAGAAAGAAAGGGAGAGAGGGAGGGAGGGAGGGAGGGAGGGAGGAAAGAAGAGGAAGGGAGGAAGGAAGGAAGGAAGGAAGGAAGGAAGGAAGGAAGGAAGGAAGGAAGGAAGGGGGAGGGGAAAGGAGACTAAAATCTAACACAAACACTGGATTTTAATCACGTCCTCAGTG
>NC_089516.1:716133-863633 GCF_036850995.1 Saccopteryx leptura | reverse complement strand
GGTTGGCAGCAGAACTGAGTCTAGACACCGCTCCAAACAGGATATATGATACATACATGCACGGCCAGTTGACCTATTAAAGAATGCTCGCTGTCACTAATCATCGGAGAAAGGGAAATTAAAGCCCCAAACATGAGCTTACCGTGTTTTCCCATGGAGAAGACTCCTCCTTTTTTATGAAAAATTGGGGGTCTAAACACGGGGTGCGTCTCATACAGGAGTGGTGGCGTTTCCAATGCCACCGATGGAACTGAGTTTGGAGACAGTGATGGGTCATCAGACACAGACGAGGACAAGGTCGTGGACGGGAATTGGGAGAGTGAAGAGGAGTTGTGTGAATGTTACTGTGAATCAAACTTGAGTTCCATCACTTTTATGTCATGCATTTTTTTTTTTTCCAAATTTCGGGCCCCCAAATTAAGGTGTGTCTTCTCTACATGGGAGCGTCTTACTCATGAGGAAATACTGATGTCACCTCGCACCTTGACAGAACGGTCAGCGTCCATCAATCTTGACCAGGGGTCCCCAAACTACGGCCGCGGGCCGCATGTGGCCCCCTGAGGCCATTTATCCGGCCCCCGCCGCACTTCCGGAAAGGACACCTCTTTCATTGGTGGTCAGTGAGAGGAGCATAGTTCCCATTGAAATACTGGTCAGTTTGTTGATTTAAATTTACTTGTTTTTTAATGTAAATGTTGTATTTGTTCCTGTTTTGTTTTTTTACTTTAAAATAAGATATGTGCAGTGTGCATAGAGATTTGTTCATAGTTTTTTTTATAGTCCGGCCCTCCAACAGTCTGACGGACAGTGAACTGGCCCCCTGTGTAAAAAGTTTGGGGACCTCTGATCTTGACCGTGGTTGACCATGGACAGGTTGTGGGGTCGTCAGGGAAGCCCCTGAAATCGACCTGAACACGTCCGACTTGGCTCCTGTCCCTGAAAAGGGACGCGTGGCTGTTTGATAGAAACCTAACCCGTGGGTCAAGGAGAAGGAGATGAAGGGAGATGCTAATCGGACATCTTGTCTGGTCAGCGGGGTGCTGTGGTCCACTGGAGACTCCACGACACCCCCCCACACACACCCGCGGCCGCATTCCCTGCTAACCCCCAATGCCGCGGTGTTCAGAGGTGAGTCATGCCGACAGCAGGTACTTCCTCCAGTCATCTAAGTCCACCAGGTCAGGGTGCAGCCTGTCCTTCTGCTGAGATGGTCCCTGTCTCCAAATGAACCAAACGCCCCCCCCCAAAAAAAAAAACCCTGGTCTGCCTCTTCGACCTACAGAACGTCATCTAGTGCAGTGGTCCCCAACCTTTTTTGGGGGCCACGGACCGGTTTAATGTCAGAAAATATTTTCACGGACCTGCCTTTAGTTTAAGGTGGGACGGATCAATGTATCACGTGACCGAGATAAGCGTCAAGAGTGAGTCTTAGACGGATGTAACAGAGGGACTCTGGTCATTTTTTAAAAAAAAATAAAACATCATTCAGACTTAAGTATAAATAAAATGGAAATAATGTAAGTTATTTATTCTTTCTCTGCGGACCGGTACCGGTCCGCAGCCCTGGGGGGGTTGGGGACTCCTGGTCTAAACGCCTTCTGATTTCAGCTCACTCCTAACAGATCTTTTATTTATTTATTTTTATTCCCACACGCTGGGAAGATTCTTTGCAGAAGACGCCCACACGTCCGCCGAAGGTTGGAGAACGCTCTTCTGCACCTTGAGGCACGACGTGACCCCTGCAACGAGTGTCTATGAAACACCCAGGAAGCCAGGGGCGGCGGCGAGCATCCGTGTCACGTACGGGGCGCGCCATCACCCGCTCGCTCAGCAGGGAGTCCCTTACGAGACCTGCTAGGCACACACGGGGGGGGGGGGGGAATACACCTGTCAGGAAGGGTGACAAAGGGAATGTTGAATGTGCCCGAGGCCAGCGGGAAGGGACAGGTTGGGATTTGGAAAGGTTCACCCTGGGGTCACCAGGTGGAAAACGCAGACCACGTAATCGGGAGTAAAGCCCCAAGAAGCAGCACAGAAGGCAGGTGAGACGGGGAAGGTGACCCAGGGACACCTGGCAGGGGACAGAGGGCGATGTCCCCCTCGTGAGGAGGGACGCCGGGAGCTGGGGACCCCTGCCAGCTTGGGTGTCGTCATGCAGAACTCGGATTTTAGATCACAGGACAGGAAGGCTGCGTGTGCTGGGAGGTACATGCCGGTGTTGGTGGTGCTTGAGACACATATTTGGGGCCGATAGAGCCCAGATGGTACAGGCAACCGGAGGATGCGGGCAGGATGAGCTGTGGGCAGAAGGGAGTGGCCGTAGACACATGTGTATGGACGAGGGGACACGTCTCAGCGTGGATCTCTCAGGGGTTCTGCAAGTCACCGCGTGAGTCTCCCGTTCTTCCCCTAGAAGAAGGTGCCCGCCTTCCCAACGCCCCGTGGACCCCCTGAGCCGGCGGGACACAGGCGCGTGTAGGCGAGATGCTTCCCGTGAGCGCTGCCGGCTTTCCTGCCAGAGAGAGAGCCAGGGGCAGGGAAGTCCGTCACCGCCCGCACCAGAAGCTCAGCCCACACCTGCACCGGCTTCAAAGAAGAAGGACACGCACCTGACGTCGGACGTCAGGCCACAGCAGGCGCAGGGAGGTCACCGCCTTCCACGTCGTCCCCTGGAAAAGGCAGAGCCTGCAAAATCACTCGAGTGTGTCCCTCGGTCACCACACTCGAGCAGGTCACTCAGATAGCGTTGCCAGGCTTAGCAAATAAATGCTCGCTCAACTTTGAATTTCACTTAAACCAGCAATTTATATATATATATATAAATTTATATATATTCATCTATATATTCATCTATATATTTATATATTTAATATATACTTATATATTTATATATTTATATATATTTATATATTTAATATATATTTATATATTTTTTGTATATTTATATATATTTTTATATATTTTTGTATATTTTATATATATTTATATATTTTTATATATATTTTATATATATTTTTATATATTTATATATTCATATATATTTATATATATTTCTATATTTCTATATTTTTATATATTCATATATTTTTTATATTTATATATTTTTATATTTTTTATATATTTTATTTTTTTATATATTTTATATATATTTATATGTTTTATATATTTTATATATGCTATTTTATATTATTTTAATAAATATATATAATATAAATATATATTTAATATATATAAATTTATATATTTTTTATATATATAGATTTTTTTTTTTTAGACCAAGCATGTCCCAAATTTTGCAGGGGAAACTAGTGTTGAGAAAAAAAATAGTCTTTGTTGCTCAATGAAACAGAAATCCAACTGGCTGTTTGATATCATGGTTTCTTTTTTTATTAAATTTAGAGAAAGAGGGATGGAGTTGTTGTCCGGCTTATTTATGCATTCCTTGGTTGATTCTTGCCCACGCCCCGACCTGGGGGATGAAATCTGGGACCGTGGGGCGTACCAAGGTGACGCTCTAACCAAGGGACCCACCCCATCAGGGCTGGTATTATGTTTTAATAACAGCCTGACCAGACAGTGGCACAGTGGATAGAACGTCAGACTGGGATGCGGAGGACCCAGGTTCAAAACCCCGAGGTCCCCAGCTTGAGCGCGGGCTCATCTGGCTTGAGCAAAGTTCCCCAGCTTGGACCCAAGGTCGCTGGCTTGAGCAAGGGGTCACTCGGTCTGCTGTAGCCCCACGGTCAAGGCACATATGAGAAAGCAATCACTGAACAACTAAGGAGCCGCAACGAAGAAGTGATGCTTCTCATCTCTCTCTGTTCCTGTCTGTCTGTCCCTGTCTGTCCCTCTCTCTGTCACAAAATAAAACATAAAAATAAATAAATAAATAAATAAGTTAAAATGTCTAGAACATGTTTAAACATAAAACACCATAAATTAAAGATAGAAACAAATGATGAAAACATGGCACACAAAAAAATAATTAAAAATTTTAAGCTAGTGGATTAGGAGGTCCCCTTGGAGACGCTGAGGTCGCCGGTTCAAAACCCCGGGCTTGCCCGGTCAAGACACGTATGAGAAGCAACAATATATAAGGTCTACCTACCGGAATGTTCTGTCCGTTTTTGGAATTAAAAAAACAAAATACAAATTTTTCTTACCGCCAATAAACTTTATTAAATAATATATTAATTTATTACGAGTCGATGCATCCCACTCTTCCTCCCCAAACCCGTTTTCTCTCCTTAAGATCTGTAGGGCTCTCGTGGGGTGTGGGTCGAACTCATGCCCTCCTTACAGGAGACCCTGGACAGCTACGTACCTATTGTCTTTCTCTCCTTCCCGACACCAGTCTCTGACCCCCTCGGTATGGATCCTTAGAGCTTTCCAGATCCCAAAATATCGAGCCTGTGCCTTTAGACATCAGGACATACCTATCTGCCGAATGATTTCATCATCATCCAACACACACACACACACACACACACACGTCCATTGATTTATTTTTGAAAAGTTATACAAGAGCTGTAAGCTGGAATAAAAAAAAAGAAATTATTCTGGATTCTGGATACAGTCTCTGGATTCTGGCGTTTAATAACAATTTACTTGCGGGGTACAGGGATTCGTTAAACACGCACACACACCCTCATCCATCTCATTAACACACACGTTCTCAACAGAACATTAGGTTTTCTGTAACCTCACGACCCAACTGTGCACTTGGATAAATGACGTACCGTTAATACTTGTATCAATGACCCAATGGAATGGAAACATTTTTTTTTAAACATTTATAGAAAGCAAAAGAAGAATAATAACAATAACAACTTTATACCTATTTTTATTGTGAAGAATCATACGCAGAGGGACCGTTGGAAGAACAAGAACTTCAAGCCACAATTCCTGCAGGAAATTCTGTGGGCTCTCACATACTATTCAACAGAAACACAATATCACAGGAAAAGAGCTATTTAAAACTTTCCAGTTTTTTTTTTTTCATGCTCAGAGTTACAATTCACATTTGCTTCATTTTTTTATATTTTTATTTTTCAGCTCCTGTTGACATTCAGTATTTTTCTGTATTCGGTGACAGGTGTCCATAGAAGAAGAAGTTTTGGGGGTTTTTTCTTTAGAAAGAAAATAAACAGACAGATGAGATTAGATCTCAGCGGGCTGGTGCACAGAGGCCGTTTGGCAATATTAAAGATGCTGGCCTCGCCGTGACGTCCTTGGACATCAGGATTTTTAACAGGACACGAAGGCCTGGAACGGTCCCCCCCTTCCTCCCGCCGGGATGAATCAAACCTTCAGGGACACAGGGCACCTTCTGACCTCACCTCGGAGTTCCACGCTCTCTCGTCCTGCATTTATCAACCTGTCTAATCGCCAACGGCTGCTGAAAGACCCTGAAACTCATTTTCCTCGTTGGGAAAGATGGGCTGTTACCAGACCTGCTTCCCGAAAGTTTTCTGGAGTGATTAGAACACACACACACACACACACACTCACTCACTGACACAAACACACACACACACACACCCATCCCTGCTACAGCAGCTATTATATACAATGTAATTGTGACTGTCTCCTCTTCCAAATTTCGGAAACACTCCTATCCTTTCTTGTAAGGAAAAAAAAAACTATTCACCTGAAATACGTATAGAAAGCCGAAGGGATAGAAAAGAAACATTTATTTGATATATTAAAAAAAAAAAAGAATTACACTTCGAGGGCCAGAGTTGTTTATTTTTATTATTATTATAATTATTTAGAAGAAAAGGAAAAGGAATGATTACAGCAATACAAAAAAGAAATTCCTATGGGTGCTAAGAAGCTTGAGTCAGTGCTGAGCTGTCTACATAAAGGCTGCTGGTGGCTGCTTCCAAACAATGTCCCTAGTCACCATTTTCTGTGTAGTCAGACATCATCAGCTTGGCAAACAGTGATTTGTAGGGACAATGAGGGTTTGGCTCCCTCTGAAGGCTATATCTCGCCCCTTTTAAAATGTTGCAGTGCAGGAAAGAAAAATTAAAAAAAAAAAATCTCTCTTTTTTGAAGGACAAAGACCTAGAAGCCTGACTCTGCCATTTCTGATCCAAACCTCTTTTAAAAGAACTTCACGTGCCTGACCTGTGGTGGCGCAGTGGATAAAGCATCGACCTGGAAATGCTGAGGTCGCCGGTTCGAAACCCTGGGCTTGCCTGGTCAAGGCACATATGGGAGTTGATGCTTCCAGCTCCTCCCCCCTTCTCTCTCTCTCTGTCTCTCTCTCTTTCTCTCTCTCTCCTCTCTAAAAATGAATAAATAAAATTTAAAAAAAAAAAAAAAAGGGTTCACATGTGTCAAGGTTTCCCACCAGAACCCACCCAGGCTCCTCTGAGCTTCCACCTGAGTGTTTCAAAAGCGTTTGAGAATTATGCTTATGGACCACGTGCTTGGCCTGTTCCTTGTGGAAAACACATATATGATGCTATATGCCTATAACACTGCTGTAGCAAAAAGCTCTCTTGTCGGTAATGTTTCAAATAGACATATAAGAAACAAGCATGTGTTTTAAATACATGTGTGACTTTATAAATTTCCACAACATCATAAGCAGCACAGAGAGGGTTTAAATTGTCAAAAGGATATATTTAGACAGAAACGGGAGAGACACAAAGAAGCGTGTAAATGTTTTGGTTGGTCGCTTCAAAAAGACCTTGTTTAGGTATTTAGTACCCAGCCGGAGATACTATATAGATACTATGTAGCTAGTATGTGAGAGCCACAGAATTCTCTCCAAGAATTGTGGCTTGAAGTTCTTGTTCTTCCAACGGTCCCTCTGCATATGATTCTTCACAATAAAAATAGTTATAAAGTTGTTACAAACTTACAGCGGAGATAAGTGTTACAAACTTACAGCACCTGGAAGAATTAAACAGAGCTGCGTCCTGGTGTTATTTTTAAATGTCAACGTGAACAGGAACAACGCCCAGTGCCATTTCAACCTGCAAGGAAAGAATTATCTGGGTCCCTCAAGAATTATTTCAAAGGGTCCCTTTTTTATACATGGTCCACTTTTAGGGATATCAACATTTATCTAGACAAGAGACTGGTAACCCGTTAAGTGTCAGGGCCGATGAGTTTTGACAAAGAAATTTTTTTAAAAAAGCAAAATAGTCCATAATAAGAATAATCATTCCCTCCTGTAACCACCATGAAAAGCTTTCTGTGCAGTGTTTTTCTTTATTTTATTTACTCATTTCAGAAAAGAGAGAGAGAGAGAGAAGGGGGAGGAGCAGGAAGCATTAACTCCCATATGTGCCTTGACCGGGCAAGCCCGGGGTTTTGAACCAGCGACCTCAGTGTTTCCAGATCGACGCTTTATCCGCTGCGCCACCACAGGTCAGACTCCTTGGTCTTTTTTTTTAATGACCTCAATTGTTGGCCCTGAGCGACCTCCAATTTGCTTTTTTGAAAGCGAAGATTGGATTGTCATTTTGCAGTTTCGTATAACTTAGGATGACCTCTTGACTGCCAGAGGAGTCTATTGCAGGCTGGTTATTTCGAAATCCATCTCCCCTGTTGTGTACAGGCATGGTACACGTGTTTTGGGGGGGATTTCTTTTACTATTAAATAGATTTTTGTTGCATACTACGTGCTGACCTGTTAGTCTATAATATTATGGGACATCTGGGCTGAAGTTCACGTATGGCCATTACGAATAGCCGTTCTTCAAGTCTTCTTCTTTGGGTCCTGGGCTTGGTGTGGACACACACCCTTCGGTCCCTTTGGGGAAACACCAGCAGACCCAGAATTTCTGGGTCACAGAGTGGGTGGACGCTTCACTCGGTCAGAAGTCCAGTTCTACCAGTTTATCAACTCGACAAGAAGGCAGTTGGAAGCACTGACTGATCCTGCAAGTTCTTGGTGACATTGGGTGGTGTCACCAAGATTCTAGACATTTTTTGTCTGTTTGTTTTTTGGCGGTCGTGAGGCTGGGAGAGCCATTCTTGCTAGGGGTCGGCTCAGATCTCACAGGCACCTGTTTCTGATCCATCTACAATATATTGGAGACCACGGTATCGGTCCGTGGGCCATTTGGTACCGGTCCGCAGAGGAAGAATAAATAACTCACATTATTTCCGTTTTATTTATATATATTTCAGTCTGAACGATGTTTTATTTTTTTTTTTAAAAAAAATGACCAGATTCCCTCTGTTCCATCCGTCTAAGACTCACTCTTGACGCTTGTCTCGGTCATGTGATCCATTGATCCGTCCCACCCTAAAAGCCAGCCACCGGTCCGTGAAGATATTTTCTGACATGAAACCGGTCTGTGGTCCCCCCAAAAAAGTTTGGGGACCACTGCTGTCGACTGATCAATGACAATATATCTTCCTGCGTAAAACATCTGTGGAACATGCTTGTTTTTTTTATTATAAAGTGATGAGGCTATTTTGATATCGGCTTTCTTTTCTTTCTCCTAAGCCATTGGTGTGTGTGTGTGTGTGTGTGTGTGTGTGTGTGTGTGTGTGTGTCTGGACTCAGTAGATATGTCTCTCTTTTGTCATTGTCACACACTATATCATTCTCCCACATGCCTGAAAGAAACCATCAAGCCCACTCAAGTCTGCCACTGCCTGTCTCTCCCTCACCGACATGCCGGTCCACGCATTCCGGCCCAATTACTCCGCAGGGCTCTCGTTGACCTCTGGTCCAGAAACACCTCTCAGCTGTCTTCCACTTGAGATCTGCTATCTCCCAGATATCAGATGTCAGAGCTCAGTGATTGTGACACTGTTTGGCTCAAAAACGAGGGCTTGTTCTCTTTCTCAAGAAGAGGCGAGCGATCTCTCCTGTGAGGGCCTCGCTTTCCCGGAGAGAGAACAGCCGCCCGCTCAAAGAGGAGAGCGAGTTGGACAAGGCTCTCTCGAGCACGGACGGAAACGGGCCTTTTCCGCAGGAGGGTCAGCAGTCCCAAGAAGAGATTATTAGCGTGAGGCAAGCGTCCGCTTGCTAAAAAGCTGTTTCATTTGAGAGTCAGGCTGCGGAACGCAGGGGTGAGATTGCAACAATGTAACAACATTACGGGTCTCTGCCCTAATGACCGTTTTAAGTATTAAAAAAAAAAAAAAAAATCATGGCCTGACCTGTGGTGGCGCAGTGGATAAAGCATCCACCTGGAAATGCTGAGGTCACAGGGTCATCACTGTAGATGGTGTCAGGTGGGCACTGGACATATTGGGGTGACCACTTCATAAAGTGTATCGATGTCTAACCCTGGTGTGGTTCACTTGGAACTAATATACTATCACAGTTTAACAGGAACTGAAAAATTAAAAATAAAAGAATAAAGAGGGATAGCAAAAAGGTAAGAGGCTATTTATAAATATATCTGTATCAGTGAACCCAAAGCAGATGGAGGAAAAAAAAAAGAGCGACTGGTACATCAAACAGAGTCGGAATAGTGAAATAGTGAAATACAAACAATGAAATAATCGCACTGCATGCTAATGGACGAAACAATACCAGAGATCATCAATATCTGTTAAAAAAAAAAAGGAAAGAAAGGAAGGAAGGAAGGAAGGAAGGAAGGAAGGAAGGAAGGAAGGGAGGAAGGGGGAAGGAAGGAAGGAAGGAAGGAAGGAGAGAGAGAGAAAGGAAGAAACAGAGAGAGAGAGAAAGAAAGAAAGAAAGAAAAGAAAGAAAGAAAGAAAGAAAGAAAGGAGGAAGGGAGGAAGGGAGGAAGGAAGGAAGTAAGGAAGGAAGAAAGGAAGGAAGGAAGGAAAGAGAGAGAGAAAGAAAGAAAGAAGAAAGAAAGAAAAAAGAAAGAAAGAAAGGAGGGAGGGAGGGAGGGAGGGAGGAAGGAAAGAAAGAGAAAGAAAGAAAGAGAAAGAAAGGAAGAGCGAAAGAAAGAAGAAAGAGAAAGAAAGAAAGAAAGAAAGAAAGAAAGAAAGAAAGAAAGAAAGGAGGGAGGGAGGGAGGGAGGGAGGGAGGGAAGGAAGGAAGGAAGGAAGGAAGGAAGGAAGGAAGGAAGGAGGGAAAGAGAGAGAGAAAGAAAGAAAGAAAGAAAGAAAGAAAGAAAGAAAGAAAGAAAGAAAGAAAGAAGAAAGAAAGAAAGAAGGGAGGGAGGGAGGGAGGGAAGAAGAAAAGAAAGAGAGAGAAAGAAAGAAAGAGAGAAAGAAAGGAAGAGAGAAAGAAAAAAGAAAGAAAAGAAGAAAGAAAGAAAGAAAGAAAGAAAGAAAGAAAGAAAGAAAGAAAGAAAGAAAGAAAGAAAGAAAGAAAGAAAGAAAGGAGGGAGGGAGGGAGGGAAGAAAGAGAGAAAGAAAGAAAGAGAGAAAGAAAGGAAGAAAGAGAGAGAGAATGAAGAAAGAAAGAAAGAAAGAAAGAGAAAGAAAAGAAAGGAGGGAAGGAGGGAGGGAGGAAGGAAGGAAGAAAGATGAAAGGAAGGAAGGAAGGAAGGAAGGAAGGAAGGAAGGAAGGAAGGAAGGAAGGAAGGAAGGAAGAGGAAACCCCATCTCCATGACGTGGGGGAGAGAAACCAGTTAAATAGATTGATAACGTGTCAGGCAGGGTTACCTCATTTCAATACCACGCATAAGGAGGTTGACATGTCACGGGTATAAAAATAACACTAAGTCCTTTTATTGATTTTATTGATTTTTTATTTTTTAAGTGAAGACATTGGAGAAGATGTCCTAGCTCCATCCTAAACCTAGCACACGTAACCTCGATTTTAAGACGGACAACATGACCAGGTGTGAAGAGATAAATTGTGTAATGATCAGAAAAGCTTTCATTTGTCAGAAAGAGAATTTTTTTTTTCTTTAAGAGAGACAGGAAGGTAGAGAGACGTGTACGAAATGAGAAGCATTAACTGGTAGTTGCGGCAACTTAGTTGTTCATTGATTGCTTTCTCATATCTGCCTTTACTGAGGGGTGGGGGTGGAGGCTCCAGCCGAGCCAGTGACCCCTTGCTCAAAGCCAGCGACCTTTAGACTCAAGCCAGTGACCATGGGGTCCGGTCTGTGATCCCACGCTCAAGCCGGCGACCCCGCGCTCACGCGGGCGGGAAGCCACCTCTGACGGTCTTCATTCCACGCGCTAAAAAAAAATAAACAACATTCTGTCATGAGACAGCCTCTCCCGAGGACCCCACGCGTGGCGGGTGATAACGTCACCACGGAAAGTCATCACTACCGAGAGGAGCCGGGTCATGGTGGACAGACGTTCCCTCTGAGGACCAGGTGCCTCGCAGGTCCGAGAGCGTCCTAATTTATCCACATGCATCATTTTGTACGTAATCCTCTCTGGATTCTTTTATTCCCAATGCAGAGGTCACCAGGTACGCTCACCAGGAAGCCTGAGGTCAGGTAAACAATGCTGGACCGGGATTTTTTTTCTTTTTTTTTTAATAAATAAAATTTTATTTTAATGGGGTGACATCAATAAATCAGGGTACATCTATTCAAAGAAAACATGTCCAGGTTATCTTGTCGTTCAATTCTGTGGCATACCCATCACCCAAAGAGAGATTGTCCTCCGTCACCTTCTATCTAGTTTTCTTTGTACCCCTCCCCCTCTCCCTCCTTCATAACCACCATTCTTGTCCATTTCCGGGACTCTTGCTCCTTGGGACAGCTCCTCACAGACTGAACTGGGGTTGGGTGGCATTCGCAGGGACTTGGCATGGTGATGGGGCCAACTTGGACTTGGTGAACATGTGAAGGACACTACTCTTTTATAGATTCTTGCTGTATTGGCCAAGAGTTTGCTTAAAGGCTTTAATCACTGTAAAAAAAAAAATAAAATAGAAGACTAGATAAAGAAGATGTGGCACATATACACCCCGGTATACTATTCAGCCATAAGAAATGATGACATCGGATCACTTACAACAAAATGGTGGGATCTTGATAACATTATATGGAGTGAAATAAGTAAAGCAGAAAAAAAAAACAAGAACTGCAATGGATTCCATACCTTGGTGGGACATAAAAACGGACCGGGATTTGAACCCCCAGTTCAACGATGCTCTGAATCTTCCTAGAGACGCTCGCTTAGAAGATGTTTTATTCGCCGAGTGCTACTGGGCATCTCGTGGAAATCCACTCCTCGCGGGTATAAAATGACACAAAGTCATTTTATTTTATTTTATTTTATTTTATTTTATTTTATTTTATTTTATTTTATTTTATTTTATTTTATTTTTTAAGTGAAGACATCGGAGAAGATGTCCTAGCTTCATCCTAAACCTAGCGCCCGGAACGGACAGCCAGCCTGCCTCAAAATGACTCGCTCACAGAATCTCTTCTTACAGGAATAAGTCGTTGGACACGAGTCTCACAGAAGAATAAACTTTAGGTCAGGAGTCCCCAAACTATGGCCCGCGGGCCACATGCGGCCCCCTGAGGCCATTTATCCGGCCCCCACCACACTTCTGGAAGAGGCACCTGTTTCATTGGTGGTCAGTGAGAGGAGCATAGTTCCCATTGAAATCCTGGTCAGTTTGTTGATTTAAATTTACTCGTTCTTTATTTTAAATATTGTATTTGTTCCCGTTTTGTTTTTTTACTTTAAAATAAGATATGTGCAGTGTGCATAGGAATTTGTTCATAGTTTTTTTTTTTATAGTCCGGCCCTCCAATGGTCTGAGGGACAGTGAACTGGCCCCCTGTGTAAAAAGTTTGGGGACCCCTGCTTTAGGTGGTGATAGTTGCTGACTCACATTCTCACCTCCATCCCTGCCCGCCCCCCCCCCCCGAAGGACGGCCCCTCCCGCAGGCAAAGGATAGCAGGTGCTCTGAACGGGGCAGGCTAGTTAGTTGTCGCCGCTGCAACTGGGTGGCGACTTAATATTCTCAGTTCTCAGGTTGCAGAAGATGTCTCGAAAAACGCTCTCGCTTTTGGGATTCCGATGGGGTCAGCTGACCAGCGCCTACGCCAGCATGTGTCTACCCACTCAGCACCCCCTTGCGAAGGCTAAGTCACCGACCGGACAGGGATCCTGGCACCGGACACACAGGGAGGAGACAGCTGTGCACACACCCAGGAGACAGACAGGACGCAGGAGAGAACAGGTGTCCAATTTAAGCCACTGTGTGCGTGGTCCTTCGTAACACCCCTAGCAAACCGATACGTCATATGATGCCATTTGCATGAAATTGCCAACATCGGGCAGTCGCAGGGACAGCAGGCAGGGTCCTCGGGTGTCCGGGCCCTGGGGGACAGGGACGAAATACAGAATAAACTATTAATAAACACGAGGTCTCCTCGGGGACATGATCAGAAAAGCCTTCCAACCAGACAGAGCTGGCGTTTCTAGAACATGATACATTTATACTCACTTGCCTCCGACCCGCAGTCTTTAAACGGGTTAAAAAAAAAAGTGGCATTTATTTGTGTGATTATTATTATTATTATTATTATTAGCATAATAACAAAGACGACAGCAACCTCAGTATACGGTGTGTCCGTAAAGTCACGGTGCACTTTTTTGACCGGTCACAGGAAAGCAACAAAAGACGAGAGAAATGTGAGATCTGCACCCAATAAAAGGAAAACCCTCCCAGTTTCTGTAGGATGATGGGGCAGCATGTGCGCATGTGCAGAGGATGACGTCACACCGTGTCTACAGCGGAGCAGCCCACGGCCATGCCAGTCGAGATGTGGACGGTACAGAGGAAAGTTCAGTGTGTTCTGTGGCTCGCTCAATTCGAATCAATCCGTGACCAAAGTGCAACGTGAATATCGGCACGTTTATAACGAAGCGCCACCACATAGGAATCACATGACTCGGTGGGATAAGCAGTTGAAGGAAACCGGCAGTTTGGTGGAGAAACCCCGTTCTGGTAGTCCATCCATCAGTCAGTGACGAGTCTGTAGAGGCTATACGGGATAGCTACCTAAGGAGCCCTAAAAAATCTGTGCGTGAGCCCACATCGAACTGCACTGAATAGGTATGAAACTGGGAGAGTTTTCCTTTGATTTGGTGCAGATTTCACATTTCTATCGTCTTTTGTTGCTTCCCTGTGACCGGTCAAAAGTGCACCATGACTTTACAGGCACACTGTAGACTAAGCAGACAGACGGCCACCTCCGCTTTGGTGGCTGGTCTAAGCTTCGCTAAAGCCCCCACGTCCGTGCCAAGCAGACACGGGCGGCGTGAGCCCCTACCCCCCACGTGCCCCCCAATCGGGACTCCGAAGACACAAGTCTCAAAGAACACCCCCTCCCAAAATTTAGGAGCATGGTACAAAAGCCAGTGATATGAAGGTTTTTTGCTTGTTTTCAGTTTGGTTCTGCAAAGAATCTAGAGCAAGGGGGGGGGGGGGGGTCAGCTTGTTTTGTTTGTTTGTTTTTGTTTTTGTAAAGGACCAGTGTTGTTCTAAAGACTAAAGTTGGACGCTAGTCTGGAGTTCAAGGTGGTCCGGACCACGTCAATGTTGAGCACAACCCCCAAAGGCCCAGTCAGCTGATGTTCCGGACTGAGCTGGGATGCTGGGCCCCTTTCAGAACCGTTCTGGGCCAAAGGCAGGTGTCAATCAATTCTGTGAAATGTGTCTCATCGCTTCTGCTACGGTCTCGGACGACACTTTTCTTCGAAGGAACCCAAAAGGCAAATATGAGTAACTTCTTGTTTGAAAAGATATATCTAATAGGTAATATGACGGTGAGACAATAGAGAGAATCAACTCACCTTTTTAAAGAATACAAAACCATCTGTTTAAACCAGTGCTGGTCAACACCTGGTCCCTCCCACCCACTAGTGGGAGTTCCAGCTTTCATGGTGGGCGGTAGCGGAGCAACCAAACTATAAATAAAAACATAGATTTAACTAGAGTAGGTTGTTTTATGAAAATTGATTCTGCCAAACTTGGCAAAAATCGGACATAAAGTACTTAGTAAGTAATTATGATTCTATGCTTTCACTTGCTGTCACTCTGCTTTATAAACTTTATAAAGTCAAGTGACTTCCCTACTTTATAAATCACCATGACTGTGGCACCCGTGGGCGGTCAGAAGATGTTACTACTAACAGAGATACAAAAGTGGGCGGTAGGTATAACAAGGTTGACTACCCCTGAACGGACAGGAGTAAGAACAATTAAGTCTCTTTTCCTAAAACCAAGCGTGTTCAAATGAAAGAGGCCCCCTCAGAGCCAACACTTACGGGAAGAGTGGAATATTTTGTATTAACTCGAGTGGCAAAATTGTTTCTTTTCTGAGGATGACGTAAGATCAGCCAGGACGGAGTGGGGTCACGCCCAAATATTCTCATCACTTTCTTTCACCTAATTTGAAATCGGAAGTGGGGGGGGGGAAGAAAAAAATACTGATTTATAGAGAAGAAAGGCAGAAACGGGCCTTAATATATTTTACCTGCGGGGAATTCTGCTAACATTTACGGTATTGTAATGAGTTCTATCTACATTGTTGCTGCCCAAATATTTCCACCTTCATCTCCAGAGAGTTTGCATGCTTGTTTGAGATGGGGTCTTTGTTAAGCAACATAATCACATAGGTTTTTTGTTTTTTGGGTGTTTTTTTTTTTACAGGGACAGAGAGAGAGTCAGAGAGAGGGACAGATGGGGACAGACAGACAGGAACAGAGAGAGATGAGAAACATCAATCATCAGTTTCTCGTTGCGGCACCTTAGTTGTTCATTGATTGCTTTCTCATACGTGCCTTGACCGTGGGGCTACAGCAGACCGAGTAACCCCTTGCTCGAGCCAGCGACCTTGGGTCCAAGCTGGTGAATTTTTGCTCAAACCAGATGAGCCCGCGCTCAAGCTGGCAACCTCGGGGTCTCAAACCTGGGTCCTCCGCATCCCAGTCCGACGCTCTATCCACTGCACCACCGCCTGGTCAGGCTTGTTTTGTTTAAAACAAACAAACAAACAAAAAACACCTTACATTTCTCATCTCAGGAATCAAGATTTTTCACGTGTGTTGCAACATTGTATTTCTTCATTTGTAACTCAAGTGTTTGTGTTTGTGATCCAACGCCCTTCGTAAATTTCCTATTTTTGTATGATTTGTAGCATTCATCGATTATACAAGGATAGGGACTCAGCAGGGGACCTGATCTCTCTTAATCTTGAATTCTTTACTTACCCTTAAATGAGAAAAGGGAGCCTCATTCATATCTAGTTCCCCTTCCACTTTTAAGATGAGATGGTCTGTGCTTAAAACTGTAAAGATGTATCCATTCAATAAAAAAATAAATAAAATAAAATAAAGCAAAAGCAAGTAAATTAAATAAATAAAAATAAAATCTTCCTCAGGTCATCCTAGCCCAGGGTCAACCTGTACAAACAAAAAAACACCAAAAAAAAAAAAAAAAACCCCACCAAAAAAAACCCTGATTTTGAGTTTTGTACAATCCAAGCTTCCAATTCAATATTTTCTTCTAGCAACAGGTGTGCCTCTGTGAGATTCACTCATGGTTTCCTGCAAAGAAGGCTGAGAGAAGAAAAAAATATATATGCGAAACTTTCAAGGCAATTGTACTCAACTCGTGTGAGCAAAGCATCATTTCCAAGTTTTTTACGATCACCCAACGACACAGACCCTGTGAGCCAAGATGTTGCCGTTCAAGTTCCACCCCGATGAGTCACGAGGGGTCGTCCCTCAGGTCTCTGCCGTTTGCGAGGGGGGTCACCTTGCAAACAGAGCGTGCTGTCCAACCTGCAGGCTGTGTCCCCGGTGACAGCAAGGTTGGAGGTTGGAGAACCACGGTGTGTGTGTCTGACTCCTCCCAGCGGAAACGTGGGCTGGTCTGTTCGTTAGAAAAAGAATCAAGGTCCTGGCCGGTTGGCTCAGTGGTAGAGCGTCGGCCTAGCGTGCAGAAGTCCTGGGTTCGATTCCCGGCCAGGGCACACAGGAGAAGCGCCCATCTGCTTCTCCACCCCTCCCCCTCTCCTTCCTCTCTGTTTCTCTCTTCTCCTCCCGCAGCCAAGGCTTCATTGGAGCAAAGATGGCCCGGGCGCTGGGGATGGCTCCTTGGCCTCTGCCCCAGGCGCTAGAGTGACTCTGGTCACAACAGAGCGACGTCCCGGAGGGGCAGAGCATCGCCCCCTGGTGGGCGTGCCGGGTGGATCCCGGTCGGGCGCATGCGGGAGTCTGTCTGTCTCTCCCCGTTTCCAGCTTCAGAAAAATACAGGGGGGGGGAAAAAAAATCCATGTTATCTCCACATCCTTTTTTAAATCATTTTTACTGTTGGAAGATACATGTAACACAACATGGTAACCGCTAGAACGCATCGCATTCCGTGGGTTATGTTCAATGTCACCGCCATCTTTATCTGCTGAAGAGATTGTTTCCATCATATCCCCAAAGGGGACGCCGCCCCCCACGAAGCGGTCGCTCCTGGTTGTCCCCTGAGTCCGGACCCCTGATGATCACTCGTCTGCTTTTCCAAACCCGTTAGACCAGGGGTCAGGCACCTATGGCTGGCTGGCGAGCCAGATGTGGCTCTTTGGATGGCTGCCTCTGGCTCGCAGACAAATCTTTAATAAAAAATAAATAATAATGTTAAAAAGATAAAACATTCTCATGTATCACAATCCATTCATTTCCTATGGCTCCTGTTCATGGTTGCGGGTGGCTGGAGCCAATCACAGCTGTCCTCCGGGACAGCACCACATTTTTATTGGATGATGCGTCACGTCCACGGGTCGTTGTCTGGCTCTCACGGAATGACATTTTACGATATGTGGTGTTCATGGCTCTCTCTCAGCCAAAAAGCTTCCCGACCCCTGTTCTCGAAAGTCAGCTAACCTCCGTCCTGCATGGCTCACAGCCGGCACGCTGTACCTGAAACAGAGAGGCGAGCCTGTCGTGATCTGCGCCCTTAGCTGGCCTGACGTGAGCCTGACGACATGGTTCGGTGGTGCGCTTGGTGAACTGCCTGTCAGTCCAACCCCGCCATGTCCTGTGAAAGTTTCCCAAATGCTACCATCTGGTAGATAAAATGTGATTCGTCTTGAACCCGTTCTTCATTTTTTTTTTTTTAAATCGAATTCTAAATAGTGAGCTTCTTAAATCTGGGCTGCTAGATTTCTCTTTGGACTATTAGATAATGTTAGAAGATTATATATATATATATTATATATATTATTATATATATTATTACATTAATATATATTATTAAATCTGGGCTCCTAGATTTCTCTTTGGAATATTAGATAATGTTAGAAGATAATATATATAATATTATATATATTATATATATATTAATATATATATTATTAAATCTGGGCTCCTAGATTTCTCTTTGGAATATTAGATAATGTTAGAAGATAATATATATATATATATTATATATATTATTATATATATATTATATTAATATATATGTCATTAAATCTGGGCTCCTAGATTTCTCTTTGGAATATTAGATGTTAGAAGATAATATATATTATATATTATATCAATATATATTATTAATATATATTAATTAATTTATTAATATTAATTTATTATAATATATTAATTTATTAATATATTATATTAATATATATTATATTGATATATTATATATATTATTATATTAATATATTATATATTAGATAATGTTAGAAGATAATACATATTATATATATTATTATATATATTATTATATTAATATATACATTATTATATATATATTATATATATTATATAATATATTATATATATATTATCCACATGTATCTTATCCAGAAGTTGAATTCCTGGTCTTTAAGAGCACATAGTGTCAGGTAAACACCTGCTTGGCTCTGTGGAGTGCTTTAACCCATGAAGACCTGGTCCAGCTGCAGGGCCAGCTGCTAGACAGCTTTTCGGCCACGTGAGTCTCTAAGGGAAACAGCGCCTCCCTCAGGCGTGTGGGGAGCTCCTGCTTGGAAACTATGTGAAGAGAGAATTGTTCTCATCTCTGATGTGGCCTGAAGCATTTGTTCTGCAACCGTATATATTTAAAAAAAAAGTTTCTTAATGAACCATAGAGAGAAAGAAAGAGAGGGAGAAGGAAGGAGGAAGGAGGAAGGGAGAGAGGGAGGGAGAAAGGGAGGAAGGAAGGGAAGGAAAGAGAGAAAGAAAGACAGAGGGAAAGAGAGAAAGAAAGAAAGAAAGAAAGAAAGAAAGAAAGAAAGAAAGAAAGAAAGAAAGAAAGAAAGAAAGAAAGAAAGAAAGAGAAGGGAGAAGGAAGGAAAGAAAGAAAGCAAGGAGGAAAGAAAGAAAGAGAGAAAGATAGAAGGAGAGAAAGAGAAAGGAGGAAAGAAAGAAAGAGAGGGAGAGAGGGAAGAAGGAAGGAAAGGAATGAACAGAGGGAGGGAGGGACGGAGGGAGGGAGGGAAGGAGGGAGGGAAGAGAGAAAGAGAGAGAGAAAAAAGAAAGAAAGAAAGAAAGAAAGAAAGAAAGAAAGAAAGAAAGAAAGGAAGGAAGGAAGGAAGGAAGAAAGAAAGAAAGAAAGGAAGAGGGAGAGAGGGAGGGAGGGAGGGAGGAAAGAAAGAGAGAAAGAGAGAGAGAGAAAAGAAAGAAAGAAAGAAAGAAAGAAAGAAAGAAAGAAAGAAAGAAAGAAAGAAAGAAAGAAAGAAGAAGGGAGGGAGGGAAGGAGGCGGGGAGGGAGGAAAGAAGGAAGGAAAGAAGGAAGGAAGGAAGGGAGGAAGGAAGGAAGGGAGGGAGGGAGGGAGGGAGGGAGGGAGGGAGGAAGGAAGGAAGGAAGGAAGGAAGGAAGGAAGGAAGGAAGGAAGGAAGGAAGGAAGGAAGGAAGGAAGGAAGGAAGGAAGGGAAGGAAGGAAGAAATGGGCAGACAGCCTAAATGACTTTCTATGCATAGCTGCATCTTCAGGCAGATAAACAGAAGTTTGCATAGACTTCTCCTGCCACTGCGGTCCAGCCAATTTTGTGTCAGAGGAGAAGGGGGGAAAAAAAGGTAAAATACAAAATTTTCAAGGCAGCCGCTCTCCGGGGCGTGGAGGCACGGCAGCCAATGGCCGGCGGAGTTGAGGGGCGACCAGGAGGGTTCATCCAGCTCTGGCGCATAAAGGCGCCCCTTGTGTCCGCCAGCCGAGCGCAGACGGGCACCCTGCTGCCAGGCGCCCTGGGCGCACGCGGCTGCTGCGGGGACCGGGAGCCAAGGCGCGCAGGCCCGGCGGCGGCGGGCAGGAAGCTCCGGGCAGACGCAGGGGAGGAGTTCCCGGTCGCTGCTCCCAGCCGCCTGCTTGCAGGGCTTGTTTGTTTGCAGAGTGAATCAGCCGCAGACATGAGGGGACCGGACCAGCCTGCGGGGCGGGGCGGGGCGGGGCGGTGACTCTTCTGAGCCGGCTCTCCGTGGACCGTCTCGGGGGACCAGCAGCCTCCCGCGCTGATCCGCGGTTGAGCGGTGGGCCCGAGGTCGCTCTCAGGTAACTGGGCGCTTTGCTCGGGTGATGGACAAGGTGCTTCCACGTCTGTCCGGGGATGCCTGGGGGCGAGGGGGGAGGCCTTCTCCACGGTGTGCGCTGCTTCCTTGCGCAGCGACTTGGAAGAAACTGTCTTTAAAATGCAATGGGAAAAGATACCCCGTGTCAGCTCTGGCCGGAGAGCTCAGTGGGTTAGACTAGAGCACTATCCCAACACATCAAGGTTGTGGGTTCAATCTCCGGTCAGGGCACAGACATACAGGGACACATTGCTGTTTCTCTCTCTCTCTCTCTTTCTCTCTCTCTCCCTTCTCTCTTCTTTGTACTCTCCCTTCCTCTCTCCCTAAATTTAATACATAATTTTTTTAAAAGACTAGTAATTTTATGTATATATACACATCTGATATATAGATATATATCTATAGATAGATATATAGATATATCTATTGATAGTTATTTAGATAGACATATAGATAGATATATCTATAGATAGATATATAGATATATATTATAGATAGATAGACATATACATATATATAGATATATCTATAGATAGATATATAGATATATATTATAGATAGATAAATAGATCTATAGATAGATAGATAGACAGACAGACAGACAGATAGATCTAGAAGAGACTTCTGCCTCAGGGGACGCAGACTCAGATCAACCAGAAGAGGTACAGTGGAGGAGAAAGTGAGTCTACTCAGCCTGTGGCTTCGGAAGAGATCTTGGGAGACAAAAAGAAAAACGGGGTCTGGGAACCGGGCCAAGCCTCAGGGTGACTCCCGGCTGGCTGCCCTGGGTGCACAGGACGCGGCCAGGAAGTGGACGGTCCCCGCCCGGCGGGAACAGACTCCAAGGCTGAGCAATGGGTGTTGCTTGGATGGACTTGAATGGACGGGCTTCCTCTCTCCCCCCCCGGGGTGTCTCTTCTCACGCTGAGATACAGAGGACACGGTCTACGTTTGGTGGTGTCTGATACAAGGCGGGTTTTGCAACACTAGCTGACGGGCACGCACTCTGAGAATTGGAGGTTTCTGATACAGTTTGCATTTTTTGCAACAGTAACTCATGGGCACAGCACCCAGAATTGGTGGTTTCTGCTACAATGGAGGTTTTGCAACACTAGCTGACGGGCACGCACCCTGAGAATTGGAGGTTTCCGATACAGTTTGCGTTTTTGCAACAGTAGCTCATGGGCACAGCACCCAGAATTGGAGGTTTCTGATACAATTCATGTTTTTGCAACAGTAGCTCATGGGCACAGCACCCAGAATTGGTGGTTTCTGATACAATGGAGGTTTTGCAACACTAGCTGACGGGCACGCACCCTGAGAATTGGAGGTTTCTGATACAGTTTGTGTTTTTGCAACATTTCATGGGCACAGCACCCAGAATTGGTGGTTTCTGATACAACGTGGGTTTTGCAACACTAGCTGACGGGCATGCACTCTGAGAATTGGAGGTTTCTGATACAGTTCCCGTTTTTGCAACAGTAGCTCATGGGCACAGCACCCAGAATTGGTGGTTTCTGATACAATGTGGGTTTTGCAACACTAGCTGACGGGCACGCACCCTGAGAATTGGAGGTTTCTGATACAGTTCCTGTTTTTTGCAACAGTAACGCATGGGCACAGCACCCAGAATTGGTGGTTTCTGCTACAATTGAAGTTTTGCAACACTAGCTGACGGGCACGCACTCTGAGAATTGGAGGTTTCTGATACAGTTCGCGTTTTTGCAACAGTAGCTCATGGGCACAGCACCCAGGATTGGTGGTTTCTGCTACAATGGAGGTTTTGCAACAGTAGCTGACGGGCACACACCCTGAGAATTGGTGGTTTCTGATACAGTTCGCGTTTTTGCAACCGTAGCTCATCCTGAGCACAGCACCCAGGATTCGTGGTTTATGCTACAATTGAGGTTTTGCAACAGTGCACCTTCAGAATGCCACAGAATCACAGTGAACTTCCTAGTGAGGAGAACAGAGAAGGCGGGGTCTGTTAGCCGTGCCGCTGGGACTAGCAACACAGTCTCTAATCTCTGTGCACACACGCTAAGGCTGCAGACCCTATGCCCCCACCCCCACCCCACCCCACCTCCTTCGGCCTCTGGGAGCCTCTGTTCTCATTCTCTGCTGTCCCTCTGTATTTTGCTTTTGTATGGGGACTTTTGTCAGGGAGCAAGCAGGCAAGTCATGCAGCATTTTAAGGGTTCGAGGACAGAGCTGACTGCAGTTGTTTCACAGGTGAGAGCCTGCTCTGTGGGGGCGCAGTGGGTAAAGGGTCGACCTGGAACGTTGAGGTCGCCGGTTCGAAACCCTGGGCTCGCCTGGTCAAGGCGCATATGGGAAGTTGATGCTTCCTGCTCCTCCCATTCTCTCTCTCTCTCTCTCCCTCTCTCTTTGAAATGAATAAATGAATAAAAATCTTAAGACATAGGCTGATGGTTTGATGCAACCAACCCCCACGTGACTTCTGCAACCTTGATGGAGTGGCCTATATAAACGGTCCACTCTTCACGGGAAAGCTCTGAGAAACACAACCAGCCACATTGCCCCCAGGAGAGCCAGAGGCAGCCCAGAGTATGCTTTTCCTGAAAAAATAAAATAATTTAAAATAGATACAAAGGAATAGTCATATCTACCTTAGAGTATATCACATAGTCACATATTTTTATACAATGCGTGTGTCCTATGCGTGATGTAGTGTATAATGTTCTATCATATATGTATATATATGTGTGTATCTATGTATATATAGGTATGTGTATATATGTGTGTATATGTCTATGTATGTGTGTATGTGTGTGTGTATATATTATATATATATATGGTCTACCGGAAAGTTCTGTCCGTTTTTGGAATAAAACAAAATACAAATTTTTCTTACCGTCAATAAACTTTATTAAATAATATAGTTGCGGCCCTGGCCGGTTGGCTCATTGGCAGAGCACCAGCCTGGCGTGTGAGGGTCCCGGGTTCGATTCCCGGCCAGGGCACACAGGAGAAGCGCCCATCTGCTTCTCTACCCCTCCCCCTCTCCTTCCTCTCTGTCTCTCTCTTCCCCTCCCACAGCCGAGGCTCCATTGGAGCAAAGTTGGCCCAGGCGCTGAGGATGGCTCCATGGCCTCTGCCTCAGGCGCTAGAATCACTCTGCTTGCAACAGAGCAATGCCCCAGATGGGCAGAGCATCACCCCCTGGTGGGCGTGCCGGGTGGATCCCGGTTGGGCGCATGTGGGAGTCTGTCTGACTGCCTCCCCATTTCCAACTTCAGAAAAATACAAAAATATATATATATAATATATAAAATTGCCATTATTATTAATGATTTCTTGCCAGCATGAGGGCAATTTGTGTATCCCATTTTTGAAAATGTTTTATCTTTTGATGCGAAAAATTGAACCAGTGCATGTTTGATATCTTCTTCATTTTTGAATTTTTTGCCCTTCAAAAAATTTTGTAAGGACAATAACAAGTGATAGTCGGAGGGTGCTAAGTCCGGGGAATACAGTGAATGCGACAGACATGCTTCTCTATCATTTCTTCCTTGTTGAAATTCGTAAAAATTACAGCGGCGTCAATGAACTTTATCAGTAGCCATGGGTACACTATGGCTTCACACATAAGACTAACGTGAATCAACTTTGTTTTAGTTAATTTGCTACGTCAGTATGTATCCATTAAGTGATAAAAATAGAGAGGTACACATGCGCCAAATAAGCGTGTGCTTACGTGTCGAAACTTGTGATAGAAATGGAGAGAACTTTCCGGTAGACCATATATTTACATAAAGTCCCTAAGGCATCAAAGACATGAGACTCAGGGACACACCAACCAATCACACAAGGACAAATGCTGTAGGGTCCCCATTCTAGGTGGTCCCCACAGGAGTCAAATTCACAGGGACAGAGATTAGATGGTGTCAGGGGTGACGTGAGGTGGGGGCACTGGGGATTAGCACACATTTTCCACTTTGCAAGCTGGAAAAAAAAAGTTCTAAGAATGAATGGTGGTGACAGTTGAACAATAGAGATGTTCTTGCTGGGAGGGAATGTTACACTTAGAAACATGTAAGGTGATAGATACATTTTGTTACTTCCAATCATGTAAGGTGATACATTTTGTTATTTCAAACCATGTAAGGTGATACATTTTATTTCAAACTATGTAAGGTGATACATTTTGTTACTTCAAACCATGTAAGGTGATACATTTTGTTATTTCAAACCATGCAAAGTGATACATTTGGTTACTTCAAACCATACAAGGTGATATGTTCTGTTACTTCAAACCATGTAAGGTGATACATTTTGTTACTTCAAACCATACAAGGTGAGACATTTTGTTACTTCAAACCATGTAAGGTGATACATTTTGTTACTTCAAACCATGCAAGGTGATACATTTTGTTACTTCAAACCATGCAAGGTGATATGTTCTGTTACTTCAAACCATGCAAGGTGATACATTTTGTTACTTCAAACCATGCAAAGTGATACATTTTGTTACTTCAAACCATGTAAGGTGATACGTTTTGTTACTTCAAACCATGCAAGGTGATACGTTTTGTTACTTCAAACCATGCAAGGTGATACATTTTGTTACTTCAAACCATGCAAGGTGATACGTTTTATTACTTCAAACCATGCAAGGTGATACATTTTGTTACTTCAAACCATGCAAAGTAATACGTTTTGTTACTTCAAACCATGTAAGGTGATACATTTTGTTTCATGCATCCACTGCGGTGAAAAACAGCTACTTGGAAGATTATTTCATATAGATGCCCATTGTCATTTCATTTTCCTTTTTTTCTTTCTGTTACACTTCTACCTTTTATATGAGGAATCAGAAACCTATCCCTGGGCAAACCCCGCCTGGTTTTGTAAATACAGTTTTATCAGAAAACCCCAACACCCTATCATCTGTGCGTAGTCTGTAAGAGTGTTCAAAGTACAAGAGCCAACATCCAGAAGTAGCCATGTAAACCCAAATTATTTACTATATGGCCCTTGATGGACACAGTCCACATTCTTTTCTTCTAAATTTTTTTTTAGTAGAGGTAGGGAGATAGAGAGACAGAGTCCTGGGGCCGATGGTCGGATCAACTGAGCTATTTTTAGCACCTGAGGCTGATGCTCGAACCAATTGGGCCAGTGGCTGCAGGAGGTGAAGAGGAGAAAAAAAGGGAGGAAGGAAAGGTTGGAGAAGCAGATGAGCACTTCTCCTGTGTGCCCTGACTGGGAATCGAACCCGAGACTTCCACACGCCAGACTGACACTCTATCCTCTGAGCAACCGACCAGGGCCACATTCCACATTCTTAACACAATGCTTAGCAATTGTAAAGCCTCTTCCACAGGGCAGAGCACTGTTTTATGAGATTTCAGTCATCATTTCAAAGTTTTTTATCACTCATACTAGACACCACCCAGGTTCCCCTTTTCCTTATAGCAGGGGTCAGGAACCGATGACTCGCGAGCCAGATGTGGCTCTTTGGATGGCTGCCTCTAGCTCACAGACAAATCTTTAATAAAAAGAAGAATAGGCCCTGGCTGGCTGGCTCAGTGGTAGAGTGTCGGCCTGGCGTGCAGAGGTCCTGGGTTCGATTCCTGGCCAGGGCACCCAGGAGAAGCGCCCATCTGCTTCTCCACCCCTCCCCCTCTCCTTCCTCTCTGTCTCTCTCTTCCCCTCCTGCAGCCGAGGCTCCATTGGAGCAAAGATGGCCTGGGCGCTGGGGATGGCTCCTTGGCCTCTGCCCCAGGCGCTAGAGTGGCTCTGGTCGCAACAGAGCGACGCTCCGGAGGGGCAGAGCATCGCCCCCTGGTGGGCAGAGCGTCGCCCCTGGTGGGCGTGCCGGGTGGATCCCGGTCGGGCGCATGCGGGAGTCTGTCTGACTGTCTCTCCCCGTTTCCAGCTTCAGAAAAATACAAAAAATAATAATAATAATAATAAATAAATAAATAAATAGAAGAATAACGTTAAAAATATAAAACATTCTCATGTATTACAATCCATTCATTTCCTACCGCTCACGTGAATGGTTGCAGGTGGCTGGAGCCAAGCCCAGCTGTCCTCCGGGACAACACAACATTTTTATTCGATAATGCGTCACGTCCACGGGTCCTTGTATGGCTCTCACGAAATGACATTTTAAAATATGTGGGCGTTGATGGCTCTCTCAGCCAAAAAGGTTCTTGACCCCTGATTTAGAAGGTGAGTTCCTTTTCTTCTGCCGCCTGTGTGATTGTGTCTCTTTACCCCTCCTAGGAGATAAAGAGACGAGAAGAGAACATGATACATCCAAGACGTTCTTGGTAAGACGAGATTCCACGCAGTCAGAGATGACTTCAACAACAAAGCAGCCTTCCTCGACGGGTCACTGGTCACGTGCCTCAAAAAGCGGGCGTGAGACTTACGATTCATAGAAGTGTCCCACGGGGTCCCTACCTGGCGGTGACCTGGGCGACTTCCGAAGGAAGTCCGTAGCCCCTGTCCTTATCTGTGTGTGGGTGTCCTTATCTGTGTGTGAGTGTCAAGCCTCGGTCACCTCCACTGGTGGGCGGGCTTCTGGCCCAGCGGATGTCCACTCCTCCTCCGATTCCCGTTCTTAGTTCATCTCCGACTGGTTAGGGATGTGGCTGCCTTTCCAAGGAGTCCGTTAGGCGTGTGCTTGTTTCGTGACCCTGGGGATGGGAAGTCTATTCCTGCACATGACGTCCATGAAACGGAACGACTTCTTTTTAAATGAAGGGGGGAGGGGATTAATAAAATCACCAAGGGCTTTAGGAGAAGCATTTAAAGCAGGGGTCCCCAAACTACAGCCCGTGGGCCACATGCGGCCCCCTGAGGCCATTTATCCGGTCCCCGCTGCACTTCCAGAAGGGGCACCTCTTTCATTGGTGGTCAGTGAAAGGAGCATATTGACCATCTCATTAGCCAAAAGCAGGCCCATAGTTCCCATTGAAATACGGGTCAGTTTCTTGATTTAAATTTACTTGTTCTTTATTTTAAATATTGTATTTGTTCCCGTTTTGTTTTTTTACTTTAAAATAAGATATGTGCAGTGTGCGTAGGGATTTGTTCATGGTTTTTTTTATAGTCCGACCCTCCAACGGTCTGAGGGACAGTGAACTGGCCCCCTGTGTAAAAAGTTTGGGGACCCCTGATTTAAAGTCTTCGACATGGTCCCCTTGGGATGATCACGGCAATGCCCCCCTCACGTACAGACGCTGCTGACCACCCTCGAATGTCACGTGCATGAGAAAGAAACCGCGTTAAGCGGCCTGTGGGCAGCTTGCTTTTCAGGAGCTGGTTGGCTGTGACCCTCGGAGTCCTGGCCGTGAGAACCGCGGACGGCAGGGATGTCTCCGGCTCCCGTCCGAACTTCCTTCTTCTGATGGCCGATGACCTGGGCATCGGAGACATCGGCTGCTACGGCAACGACACAATCAGGCAAGGAGGGGCGAGCTGCCCCTCGTGTTGTCCCCGTGCGGGGACCGCTGACCATGCATCTGAACCCTTGTCACGGGGAATGCAGACCTCCCGGGAATTCTTCACACACCTCCTACCTCCCCTTGCTGTCTCCCCAGACACGCAATCACCCCGGCTCCACTCCGTCCCACGTAGGAATCACCGTTGAATTTTCAAACAGGATAGCCATCAGCGCAATCCCTGAGGGACACTGTGGGCGAAGCCATTCTTGCCTCTGAGGCCAAGGCCAAAGGCTATGTCTCTCTCTCTCTCTAGCATCCGTCCGTCAAGCCGAGCGCGCCCAATGACGCGTGATTTGAACACTCCCTGATGAAAAGCTCTAATGCAGACAGAGAAGTCCAGGTTCCCCCTTTGTCATTGCTAACCCTTCTATCTTAGGATCAGAGCACTGGCCCTGGCCGGCTAGTGTGAAGATGTCCCAGGTTCGATCCCCGGTCAGGGCGCACAGGAGAAGTGACCATCTGCTTTTTTCCCCCTCCATTCCCCTCTCTCTTCTCTCTCTCTCTTTCCCTCTCACACACAGTGGTTTAGTTGTTATAAGTGTTCACCTCAGGCACTAAAAATAGCTCAGTTGATTTAAGCATCGGCCCTAATGGGCATTGCCAGGTGGATCCCTATCGGGACACATGCGGGCGTCTATCTCTCTAACTCCCCTCCTCTCACTTAAAAGAAAAGGGGGAAATAGAATGAACACATCACCTTGGTCTCATTGTAACTGTCCTGGGAGACCCAGCTGTGTTGGTGCCGAGAGGTACACAGTCTTCCAACCATAAAACTGTGAGTCTCAAGTGAGAAGGGCCCTCCCTCCTGGATTCCCCGGTGTCCACTTCAGCTGCAGAAACACGACGACTTTCTTAGATGGTTCGGACGACAGTGGACGCTCTCGCCCCTGCCTTCGGTCACGTCTGGGAACACCTTTGCGTATTCCACAATGACCGGGAGGCGTGGGCGGACAAGCCCGTGTTTTCGTTGCTGGGGGAATAAAAAGCCGCCTGTCTCCCTCCCTCCCTAGGACCCCACACATTGACCGCCTGGCGCAGGATGGTGTGAGGCTCACCCAGCACCTTGCGGCAGCCTCAGTGTGCACCCCGAGCAGAGCGGCTTTCCTCACGGGCCGGTATCCTGTCCGATCAGGTTAGTCCTTCCTCGTGTCTAACCACGAGACACGCTCCCTTTACCTCCTCACATTTTCCAATCAGGTTAGTCCTTCCTCGCGTCTAACCACGGGACACGCTCCCTTTACCTCCTCACATTTTCCGATGAGATTAGTCCTTTCTCATGTCTAACCACGGGACACGCGCCCTTTAGCTCCTCACATTTTCTGATCATGTTAGTCCTTCCTCATGTCTAAACATGGGACACGCTCCCTTTACCTCATCACATTTTCCGATCAGGTTAGTCCTTCCTCGTGTCTAACCACGGGACACGCCCCCTTTAGCTCCTCACATTTTCCGATCGGGTTAGTCCTTCCTTATGTCTAACCACAGGACACGCTCCCTTTTAGCTCTTCACATTTTCTGATCAGGTTAGTCCTTCTTCATGTCTAACCACGGGACACGCCCCCTTTAGCTCCTCACATTTTCTGATCAGGTTAGTCCTTCCTCATGACTACCCATGGGACACGCCCCCTTTAGCTCCTCACATTTTCCGATCAGGTTAGTCCTTCCTCGTGTCTAACCACGGGACACTCTCCCTTTACCTCCTCACATTTTCCGATCAGGTTAGTCCTTCCTCGTGTCTTACCATGGGACACTCTCCCTTTAGCTCCTCACATTTTCCGATCAGGTTAGTCCTTCCTCGTGTCTAACCACGGGACACTCTCCCTTTACCTCCTCACATTTTCCGATCAGGTTAGTCCTTCCTCGTGTCTTACCATGGGACACTCTCCCTTTAGCTCCTCACATTTTCCAATCAGGTTAGTCCTTCCTCGTGTCTAACCACGGGACACGCCCCCTTTAGCTCCTCACATTTTCCGATCAGGTTAGTCCTTCCTCGTGTCTAACCATGGGACACGCCCCCTTTAGCTCCTCACATTTTCCGATCAGGTTAGTCCTTCTTCGTGTCTAACCACGGGACACGTGCCCTTTAGCTCCTCACATTTTCTGATCGAGTTAGTCCTTCCTTGTGTCTAACCACGAGACACGCTCCCTTTACCTCCTCACATTTTCCAATCAGGTTAGTCCTTCCTCGTGTCTAACCACGGGACACGCTCCCTTTACCTCCTCACATTTTCCGATGAGATTAGTCCTTCCTCATGTCTAACCACGGGACACGCGCCCTTTAGCTCCTCACATTTTCCGATCAGGTTAGTCCTTCCTCATGTCTAACCATGGGACACGCCCCCTTTAGCTCCTCACATTTTCCAATTGGGTTAGTCCTTCCTTGTGTCTAACCACGAGACACGCTCCCTTTACCTCCTCACATTTTCCAATCAGGTTAGTCCTTCCTCGTGTCTAACCACGGGACACGCTCCCTTTACCTCCTCACATTTTCCGATGAGATTAGTCCTTTCTCATGTCTAACCATGGGACACTCTCCCTTTACCTCCTCACATTTTCCGATCAGGTTAGTCCTTCCTCGTGTCTTACCATGGGACACTCTCCCTTTAGCTCCTCACATTTTCCGATCAGGTTAGTCCTTCTTCGTGTCTAACCACGGGACACGCCCCCCTTTAGCTCCTCACATTTTCCGATCCGGTTAGTCCTTCCTCGTGTCTAACCACAGGACACGCACCCTTTAGCTCCTCACAGTTTCCTATCAGGTTAGTCCTTCCTCGTGTCTAACCACAGGACACGCACCCTTTAGCTCCTCACAGTTTCTGATCTGGTTAGTCCTTCTTCATGTCTAACCATGGGACATGTCCCCTTTAGCTCCTCACATTTTCCGATCAGGTTAGTCCTTCCTCGTGTCTAACCACGGGACACGCTCACTTTAGCTCCTCACATTTTCCGATCAGGTTAGTCCTTCCTCGTGTCTAACCACAGGACACGCGCCCTTTAGCTCCTCACATTTTCTGAACGGGTTAGTCCTTCTTTGTGTCTAACCACAGGACACACCCCCTCTAGCTCTTCACATTTGGGCATTAAAATATGGGTCCCCCCAGAACGAGGGGGGTTGAATGGTCCAACACCCCCTATTCTTACCAAGGGATTGGAGTCGGTAAGTTACAGAGCCACATAGGTAGCTAGAGTCACAGGCGGGGATGGTCCCATGAAGACTTGATGGTCTCCCGTGATGTTGATGACCGAGGAAGGAAGGACGGACTTGACCAGCGTCCTCTGGAAAGGTCCAGAGAGCACGTAGGTGCCGCCCTGAGAACCTGGTCATCTCCCGGCAGGGACGCAACGGACACCAGTGGGCACAGCCCTGTTCCCCCTGAAACTTAATGAATTTACGAATGCTGAGTGATCTGTCACCTAAGGCCATGCAGTAGAAAATAGACTTCTGTTTTGTTTTGTTTTGTTCATAATATTTTTCTGGCCATTTGAACGTGGTCAGTGTGTGGTCCATGCGTTAGATTTACGTGGAAGGGTCGGCCAATCATTCTGAATCACACACTCCACCCTGAAACAACTGAAATCACACTTTTTAGAATGAGGAAACATTCCAAACATTCCGGATCTGTTGACACTTTCCTAAATGCTCCCGGTTTGCAGACGACTTGGAGAACACCCTTCAGCCTTTGACGAAACCGTAAAAGCATTTCCTGGTCTCCTGTTCTTTCTTTATTTCCTTCTCTTTTCATTGAGAATCTTCCCCGGACCAGGACGACAAATCTTCTCACCAGCTTTTCCCAATCGGTGCGTCACTTTTGTTTTCCTGCCGAAAATATGACCCCGGGACACAAACCCTACTCAGAAGTCTCCTTGACTATTTAGTTTGGACTCCTGGGGGATTTCCACCAAAGACTCTCAATTTAAAAACAGATGCTAATGATTTTAAAGGAAGGGCCCATCAAACACTTGAAACTAGTTAACATACTAAATTCAAAATCTAAAAAAAAAAATTTTTTTTGTATTTTTCTGAAGTGAGAAGCAGGGAGGAAGACAGACAGACTCCCGCATGCGCCCAACCAGGATCCACCCGGCACGCCCACCAGGGGGCGATGCTCTGCCCATCTGGGGCGACGCTCTGTTGCAACCAGAGCCACTCTAGCGCCTGGGGCAGAGGCCAAGGAGCCATCCCCAGCGCCCGGGCCATCTTTGCTCCAGTGGAGCCTCGGCTGCGGGAGGGGAAGAAAGAGACAGAGAGGAAGGAGAGGAGGAGGGGTGGAGAAGCAGATGGGCGCTTCTCCTGTGTGTCCTGGATGGGAATCGAACCCGGGACTTCCACACGCCAGGCTGACGCTCTACCACTGAGCCAACTGGCCAGGGCCTCTAAAAAATTTTTTTAAAAATGCCCATTCATAGATGAGTGGATAAAGAACACGTGGAAATACTATGCAGCCAGGAAAAAGAGTAAAATCTCACTCTTTGCAACAGCGCGGACGGACAGGGAGGGCGTTACGCTCAGTGATGTAAGTCAGACACAGGAAAACAAATACCACGTGATTTCACTGATTTGTGGAATCGAAAGAACAAAATAAACGAACACACAAAACAGAAACAGACTCAGAGACGCAGAGAACAGATTGACTCACTGACACATTAACCTGATTGGAAAATGTGAGGAGCTAAAGGGGGCGTGTCTCGTGGTTAGACACGAGGAAGGACTAACCCGTTCAGAAAATGTGAGGAGCTAAAGGGCGCATGTCCCGTGGTTAGACACGAGGAAGGACTAACCTGATCGGAAAATGTGGGGAGCTAAAGGGAGCGTGTCCCGTGGTTAGACACGAGGAAGGACTAACCAGATCGGAAAATGTGGGGAGCTAAAGGGGGCGTGTCCCGTGGTTAGACACGAGGAAGGACTAACCTGATCGAGAAATGTGAGAAGCTAAAGGGAGCGTGTCCCGTGGTTAGACACAAAAAAGGACTAACCTGATCGGAAAATGTGGGGAGCTAAAGGGAGCCAGAGGGGCAGGGGTTTGAGGGTTCAGGTGAGCACGGAGAAGGGACTGAGAAGCACAGTCACAGGACGTCACGTCCAGCACGAGGAATAGAGTCAGTCATATGGTCATCTCTATGCATGGGGCCGGGCGGGGACTGGACATATCAGGCCGTCACTTTATAAGTTACAGAAATGCCTGAGCACCATGCCACATGCATGATCAGGTCATAGTGTGCGCCCGCTGCCATGGAGACTTAAGGGTCTCCTGTGATGTTGACGACCAAGTGAGGAAGGACTTGACCAGCGTCCCCCCGTTAAAGGGCCAGAGAGCAAAAGTATTTTAAAAAAAAAAAAAAAAAAAAGAATGAGTTTAAAATGTTGTTCAGACGATAATAACAAAACTCAATGCCTGACGGTGACATTTCTTTGAAAAACGCCCGGCGACAGGCATGGTGTCCAGCGATGGCCTCCGTGTCCTCCAGTGGACCGCCGCCCCGGGAGGTCTTCCGCCCAACGAGACGACGTTCGCGAAGATACTGAGGGACCGCGGGTACGCCACCGGGCTGATAGGTACGTACGCGTCCCAGCTCTCCTGCGGGAGTGAGATGCAACCCCAAGCTTCAGAAGAGAAATGTGTTTCTTTTTTCTTTTTTTGTATTTTTTCTGAAGCTGGAAACGGGCAGAGACAGTCAGACAGACTCCCGCATGCGCCCGACCAGGATCCACCCGGCAAGCCCACCAGGGGCGAAGCTCTGCCCCTCCGGGGCATCGCTCTGTTGCAACCAGAGCCACTCTAGCGCCTGGGGCAGAGGCCAAGGAGCCATCCCCAGCGCCCGGGCCATCTTTGCTCCAATGGAGCCTTGGCTGCGGGAGGGGAAGAGAGAGACAGAGAGGAAGGAGAGGGGGAGGGGTGGAGAAGCAGATGGGCGCTTCTCCTGTGTGCCCTGGCCGGGAATCGAACCCGGGTCCCCCGCACGCCAGGCCGACGCTCTACCGCTGAGCCAACCGGCCAGGGCCGAGAAATGTGTTTCTGTCACACCTGGGGCTGTCCACCAGACGGTAACTTTTATCTCTGCAGCCGGGGGCGATATCCCCACCCCATCTATTGGGCTCGCCGTAGATCAGCGGTTCTCAACCTTTCTAATGCCGTGACCCCGCGCAATACAGTTCCTCATGTTGCAGGGACCCCAAACCAAACAATAATTTTGGTGGCTACTTCATTACTGTAATTTTGCTACAGTTATGATTCGGAATGTAAATACCTGATAGGCATTATGCATTTTTCAATGGCTTTAGGCGACCCCGCCGGGGTCGCGACCCCACAGGTTGAAAACCGCTGCCATAGATGCTCAAGACATCGCAACAATTCGCCGACGTTCCATCTGAAAAATCAAATTAATTTTTGCTCCTGTTTTACCCAATTGCCAACTATTTCTATAATGCGTTTTTTCCCCCTCTCTGTTTTCTGAAGAGAAATGTGACTGGTTAGTACTCTGTTCTCTGCTTCCATAAAATAGTGTCCTTAGCATTCTTTTATTTATTTATTTATTTATTTTTATTTTTTACAGAGAAAAAGAGTCAGAGAGAGGGACAGATAGGGACAGACAGACTGGAACAGAGAGAGATGAGACGCATCAATCATCAGTTTTTCATTGCAACACCTTAGTTGTTCATTGATTGTTTTCTCATATGTGTCTTGACCGTGGGCCTTCACCAGACCGAGTGACCCCTTGCTCGAGCCAGCGACCTTGGGTCCAAGCTGGTACACTTGCTCAAACCAGATGAACCCGCGCTCAAGCTGGCGACCTCCGGGTCTCGAACCTGGGTCCTCCGCATCCCAATCTGATGCTCTATCCACTGCGCCACCGCCCGGTCAAGCCTTATCATTCTTTTTAATTTTCTTTTTTATTGAATGTACGAGGGTGTATGATGTTCATAGAACATCCCCATCTTCCTGTAGGTCAGCAAACCGCGCCACATACACGGTGAAATAAAATTAAGGACTCTATTCTCTTGAAAGGACACTGAGTTATCACCGTTGCTGTCCTGTTCTAGTAATAATGTTTATAATTTGTGGTTTGTTCTTACAATTTAATTGATCCCGAACACCAAGACCAGCTTATACAACAGGGTGGCAGGACACACAGCAAAATATACTGCTCACAAAAATTAGGGGAATGTTTAAAAATGAATATAAAGCGATAGAATGTCCCCTAAATTTTGTGAGCAGTATAGTCTGAGTTTTTAAAGGTAGACTCCTCCGTCCGAGAATTGCAGTAACAGAATCAGGTATTCAGTAACACGTCATAAGATCCTGAGCTGAAATGAATCATCTCTCCAACAAACCAGCTGGGTTGAATATAACATCCGATAGAGTAGCTATGATTATTATTGTTTTAAAGACAAAAGCGTCTGGGCTTTTGTTTTTCTTTCTTTCTTTTTCTTTTTTTGGCAACGGATTTGCCGCCAGGACACAGGTGTCACGAAAACCGCCACTAAAGTCGAAGCCAAAATGGGGAAAGAAAAGACTCACGTTAACACCGTAGTCACTGGTCACATTGATTCCGGCAAGTGAGCCACTCCTGGCCGTCTGTCGGACAGATGTGGCGGCTTCGACTAAAGAACTGTTGAAAAATTCGAGAAGGAGGCTGCCCAGATGGGGAAGAGCTCCTTCAAGAACGGCTGGGTCGCCTGACCTGTGGTGGCGCAGTGGATAAAGCGTCGACCTGGAAATGCTGAGGTCGCCGGTTCGAAACCCTGGGCTTGCCTGGTCAAGGCACATATGGGAGTTGACGCTTCCTGCTCCTCCCCCTTCTCTCTCTCTCTCTCTCTCTCTCTGTCTCCGCTCTCTCTAAAAATCAATAAATAAAATATTAAAAAAGAAAAAAAGAACACCTGAGTCTTTGGATACACGGAAAAGCTGAACAGCTGAAGGAAAGTGTGGTGACCACGATTGATGTCTATCTCGCTGTGGAAATCGGAGACCGGCAGATATTATGTGACCATCGCTGATGCCCCAGGACACAGAGACTTTTTATCGAGAACGTGGTGACAGGGTCATCTCAGGGTGGCAGGCTGTGCCGTCCTGATTGTGGCTGCTGGTCTTTGATGCAGGGATCTCCAGAAACGGGGCGGACCCTTCCGGCTTACACGCTGGGTGTGGAACCACCACGGACGGCTGGTGTGAGCAAACGCGGAGTCCATGGAGCCACCCTGCAGCCGGAAGAGAGAGAGAGAGAGAGAGAGAGGAGGAGGAGATTGTCAAAGAAGTCAGCGCCCGCCCGGAGAAAACTGGCTACAACCGTGACCCAGGAGCCTTCGGTCCAGTTTCTGGTTGGGCCGGCGACCACGTGCTGGGTGGAGCCAGGTGCTCAGAGGCCTCGGTTTGAGGGACGGGAAGTCGCCCGTCAAGATGGCCGTGCCCTTGGCCCTGGCCGGTTGGCTCAGTGGTAGAGAGCGTCGGCCTGGCGTGCAGGGGACCCGGGTTCGATTCCTGGCCAGGGCACATAGGAGAAGCGCCCATCTGCTTCTCCACCCCTCCCCCTCTCCTTCCTCTCTGTCTCTCTCTTCCCCTCCCGCAGCTGAGGCTCCATTGGAGCAAAGATGGCCCCGGGCGCTGGGGATGGCTCCTTGGCCTCTGCCCCAGGCGCTGGAGTGGCTCTGGTAGCGGCAGAGCGATGCCCCGGAGGGACAGAGCATCGCCCCCTGGTGGGCAGAGCTTCGCCCCTGGTGGGCGTGCCGGGTGGATCCCGGTCGGGCGCATGCGGGAGTCTGTCTGACTGTCTCTGCCCGTTTCCAGCTTCAGAAAAATACAAAAAAAAAAAAAAATGTGTCTGTCAAGCCTGACCAGGCGGTGGCGCAGTGGACAGAGCATCAGACTGGGACGAGGAGGACCCAGGTTCGAGACCCCGAGGTCGCCAGCTTGAGCGCGGGCTCATCTGGTTTGAGCAAAAGCTCACCAGCTTGGACCCAAGGTCGCTGGCTTGAGCATAGGGGTCACTCCGTCTGCTGTAGCCCCCCGGTCAAGGCACATATGAGAAAGCAATCAATGAACAACTAAGGTGTCGCAATGAAGAATTGATGCTTCTCATCTCTCTCCCTTCCTGTCTGTCTGTCCCTATCTGTCCCTTTCTCGGACTCTCTCTGTCTCTGTCACACACACACACACACAAAAGCGTCTATCCAAGATGCTCGTCGTGGCAACGTGGCTGGTGACAGCCACCATGACCCACCAATGGAAGCAGCTGTCTTCACAGCTCAGATGATTCTCCTGACCCCCCGGGGCCAGATCGGGGGGCAGGCTGCGCACCTGTGCTGGCTTGTCACACAGCTCGGATGGCGTGCGAACCGGCTGAGCGGGAGGGGAGGATGGATGGCCGTCCTGGCACGAAGCTGGCAGGTGGCCCAAAGTGTTTGACATCCGGTGGTGCTGCCACGGTCGACGTGGCTCCTGGCCAGCCCGGGTGTGTCGACAGCTTCTCGGACTACCCTCCTCTGGGCCGTGCGGCTGTTTGGAGACATGAGACAGACAGTGGCTGCTGGTGTCATCAAAGTAGGTGCCCTAAGAAGAAGACATCCTGGAGCCGGCCAAGTCACCAAGTCTGCCCAGAAAGCTCAGAAGGCTCAATGAATATTACCCCCAATACCTGCCACCCAGGTCTTTTTTTTTTCTTTTTTCTTTTTTTGTGTGACAGAGACAGAGTCATAGAGAGGGACAGACAGGGACAGACTAGATGAGAAACATCTATTCTTTGTTGCGACACCTTAGTTGTTCATTGATTGCTTTCTCATATGTGCCTTGACTGCAGGCCTTCAGCAGACCGAGTAACCCCTTGCTCAAGCCAGCGACCTTGGGTCCAAGCTGGTGAGCTCTTTGCTCAAACCGGATGAGCCCGCGCTCAAGCTGGCGACCTCGGGGTCTCGAACCTGGGTCCTCTGCATCCCAGTTTGATGCTCTATCCCAGGGGTCAGGAACCTATGGCTCACCAGCCAGATGTGGCTCTTTTGATGGCTGCATCTGGCTCGCCGACAAATCTTTCATTAAAAAAAATAATAATAACGTTAAAAAGATAAAACATTCTCATGCATTACAATCCATTTATTTCCTACCACTCATGTTCATGGTTGCGGGTGGCTGGAGCCAATCACAGCTGTCCTCCGGGACAACACCACATTTTTATTGGATAATGTGCCACGTCCACGGGTCGTTGTTGTATGGCTCTCACGGAATGACATTTTAAATTATGTGGCGTTCATGGCTCTCTCAGCCAAAAACGTTCCTGACTCCTGCTCTATCCACTGTGCCACCGCCTGGTCAGGCATCATCCTAGTCTTAATCAGCGGTGGAAGAACGGTCTCAGAACTATTTGTCTCAATTGGCCATTTGAGTTTTAATAGGACAGCACTGGTTAATGATGACCATGTGTCATAAAACCTTTGGAAGCAAGGGAGAATGTTTTGTGGACCATTTGGATTCTTTTTTTGTGTGTGTGGCAGTTCTTTAAAATATTAGTGTTTAAAACAGGGGTCCCCAAACTACGGCCCGCGGGCCACATGCGGCCCCCTGAGGCCATTTATCTGGCCCCCGCTGCACTTCCGGAAGGGGCACCTCTTTCATTGGTGGTCAGTGAGAGGAGCATAGTTCCCATTGAAATACTGGTCAGCTTGTTCATTTAAATTTACTTGTTCTTTATTTTAAATATTGTATTTGTTCCCATTTTGTTTTCTTACTTTAAAATAAGATATGTGCAGTGTGCATAAGGATTTGTTCATAGTTTTTTTATAGTCCGGCCCTCCAATGGTCTGAGGGACAGTGAACTGGCCCCCTGTGTAAAAAGTTTGGGGACCCCTGGTTTAAAAATCAATCCTTTTTCATGGAAACAACTCAACCAAAAAAACCTGTCACAGAATTTTGAGACCCATTAAAGCAAAGTTTAATGAGAAATAAAAAAAAAAAAAAAGATAAAAGCGTCTGTTCTCACAGGATATTTCCTGGGAAGATGCCACATGATGTTTCCTGGGTGACAAACACCATTGCCATGGAAACACAAAAGGTCTCTTTATCGAGACCTTTATCGGTTGGGACAGCGGAAAACCTGAGCAGCTGTCATTGATTGGTCTAGAACTTCGGACTCTGTGAAACCCTCTCCCCGGGGACCCCGACCATTGTTAGAGGGAATTCTGGCAAAACAGAAGGACAATGACAAACTCACACAACCTTTCACCCTGACTGAGCTTCTCAGATGCGGTTTTCTGGATGAAGAATGACTCTCTCTGCCTTCACTCTTTCTCCTCTGACACAAAGTGTTGCAAAATCACCGTTAATGGTCACCAGAGATCTCAGGTCCTAAACACAGAAACCTGCCTCTGTTTACTTATCTGTAAATAGAGTCTTAGTGAGCTATCTGAGAGGAGTCACCCTGGGTCAGGGGGGACCCTGCATGCACCCAGTGACAGGGACCTTAGAAGAGACGGAGGAGGAGACACAGACACAGAGGAGAAGCCACGTGGGGACGGAGGCAGAGACGGGAGGGAGGCGGCCACCAGCCCGGGGACGCCTGGAATCCCAGGAGCTGGGAGAGGCAGGGGACCCTCCCTGGAGCCTCCGGGGGGCAGGAGCACAGCCCTGGGACCCCTGGACCTCAGACGTCCACTCTCCAGGACAGAGGAAGGCAAGATATATTTATGTACATACATAGATGGAACACTTATAGCAAATAGAGAAATAATAGATGATAGATAGACAGATAGATAGATAATATAGATGATAGATACAATAGATAGATATCAATAGATGATAGATAGGTAGATAGATGATTGATAGATGGATGGATGGATGGATGGATAGATAGATAGATGATGGATGGGTGGATGGATGGATAGATAGGTAGACAGATGATTGATAGATACACACAATAGATAGATATAGATAAAAGATAGATAGATAAATAGATGATAGATGGATGGATGGATGATTGGATAGATAGATTGATAGATGATAGATAGACAGACAGATAGATGATAGATAGATAGATAGATAGATAGATAGATAGATAGATAGATAATAGAGACAGATGATAGATAGATAGATATGATATATAGATAGGATAGAGAGATGATAGATAGATAGATAGATAGATAGATAGATAGATAGATAGATAGATAGATAGACAGATGATAGGTGGACAGATAGATAGACAGATACATAAATAGAAACATAGATACATAGATGATATAGATGATAGATAGACAGATGATAGATAGATAGATAGATAGAAACAATAGATAGATATAGATGGATGATAGATGGGTAGTGTAAGGTTGGTGGACAATGGAGGAAGGTCACGTGGGTTCCCTAGCCAGGAACTTTGGCTAGAATCACCCACAACCAAGTGCGCCAAAGGAAACTTCCCAGGAGCCCTTTGGAAAAGAGCGATTGTCCATCAGCCAGTGAGATTTCACCACGTCATATTAGCTCGACCACCCTAGGGGCCCTTTAAATATCCCCCACGCAGGTCACCCTATGTGATTTCCCTAGCCTCTGTCCTCGGGGCCAGGGAACCTCGTCGGGCAAGATTCACTCTGTACTCAATAAAGCCTTTATTATTCCACACTTCGTGGCTACGCCCTTCCTTCTTCCTCGGCAGGGAAAAGTACCTTACAGATAGATAGGTAGATAGATGATTGATAGATAGATAAATAGATAGATAGAAACATGGATGGATGGATGATTGATAGGTGGATGGATAGATGGATAGATAAATAGATGGATGGATAGATGATAGATACGTATGTAGGTAGGTAGGTAGGTAGGTAGGTAGATAGATGATAGATGGATGGATAGATAGATACATGATTGATAGATGGATGGATAGATGATAGATAGATCAATAGATAGATAGATAATAGATATAAACAGATACATACATACAGAGATGATATAGATGATAGATAGATAAATTGATAGATAGATACATGGATGGATGGATGGATGATTGGATAGATAGACAGATGATAGATAGATAGATAGATAGATAGATAATAGATGAATAGATAGATGCATGGATGGATAGATGATTGACAGATGGATGGATAGATAGATACATGGATGGATGGATGGTTGATTGATTGACAGATGGATGGATAGATGGAATGATAGGTAGATAGATACACAGATGATAGGTAGATAGATAGATACATGGATGGATGAATGGATAATTGATGGATGGATGGATGGATGGATGGATGCATGGATGGACAAGTAGACAGACAGATAGATGATAGGTAAATAGACACATAGATACATAGATGATAGATAGATGGATGGATCGATAGATACATAGATGGATGGATAGATGGATACGTGGATGGATGGATGGATGATTGGATAGATAGATGATTGATAGATATATAGATAGATACATGGATGGATGGATGGATGGATGGATAGATGATAGATAGATAGATAGATAGATAGATGATAGATAGATACATGGATGGATGGATGGATGGATGATTGATAGACAGATAGATCGATGGGTAGATAGACAGCTGTGCCCATGGTGACAATACGCCAGCTGACACACCCACGTACCTGTCCTTGCCTTTCAGGAAAGTGGCACCTGGGTCTCAGCTGCGCGTCCGCCAGCGACCACTGCCACCACCCGCTCAGCCACGGCTTTGACCACTTCTTCGGGATGCCCTTCTCCATGATGGCGGACTGCGCCCGCTGGGGGCTCTCGGAGAAGCGCCTGCACCTGGAGCGGCCACTCCGCGGGGGCGCGCAGGCGGTGGCCCTGGCCGCCCTGACGCTCACGGCCGGGAAGCTGGCCCGCCTCCTGTCCGTCCCCTGGCGGCCAGTCCCCTGGGCGGTGGCGCTGGCCGCCTCGCTGTGGGCGGCCTCCTGCTCCGTGGGCACGCTCATCGTCCACGCGGACTGCTTCCTGATGAGCAACCGCGGCATCACCGAGCAGCCCATGCGCCCGGCCCGGACGGCGCCCCTCATGCTCAAGGAAGTCTCGTCCTTCCTGGCCAGGTGAGCGTCCGGGGCTCCACTCCCTCCCTGAGAGCTGAGTCGTCAACGCCATGCACTCAGCAAGGGGACTCAGATGAGGGGACGCTCCTGGCACACACACGTGCTTCTCTGTTAAACAGACGCCCTGGGTGACGTTCACGGCCGCTCGGCTGGACGGCGTCCCCTCAAACAGGGGACGGTTCGGTTGACCTTGGATGCCGTCTCTTGAGGTCCCATTCCGTAAACACCCCACCCTCCCAGTCACCGTGGGCTGTATTCCACGGACCGCAGAACGCATCACCCATTGAAGACACTTAACCAAGAAAGAGAAAACCCTAAATGTTTTTTGGGTTTTTTTTCTTTTTTTGTATTTTTCTGAAGCTGGAAACGGGGAGAGACAGTCAGACAGACTCCCGCATGCGCCCGACCGGGATCCACCCGGCACGCCCACCAAGGGCGACGCTCTGCCCACGAGGGGGCAATGCTCTGCCCCTCCGGGGTGTCGCTCTGCCACAACCAGAGCTACTCTAGCGCCTGGGGCAGAGGCCAAGGAGCCATCCCCAGCGCCCGGGCCATCTTTGCTCCAATGGAGCCTTGGCTGCGGGAGGGGAAGAGAGAGACAGAGAGGAAGGAGGGGGGGAGGGGTGGAGAAGCAGATGGGCGCTTCTCCTATGTGCCCTGGCCGGGAATCGAACCCGGGTCCCCTGCACGCAGGCTGATGCTCTACTGCTGAGCCAACCGGCCAGGGCCAACCCTAAATGTTTTGAAAGGTCGATCCCCAGGACCAAGATGTCCTGCTGTCCACGTCAGGGACAGGGACACACGATGTGGGACCAAGAGGGACAGGACGAACATGGTATATACCAGTGGTCCCCAACCCCCCGGGCCACGGACCGGTACCGGTCTGTGGGCCATTTGGTACCGGTCTGCAAAGAAAGAATAAATAACTTACATTATTTCCGTTTTATTTACATTTAAGTCCGAACGACGTTTTATTTTTAAAAAATGACCAGATTCCGCCTGACCGGTGGTGGCGCAGTGGATAAAGCGTCGACCTGGAAATGCTGAGGTCGCCGGTTCAAAACCCTGGGCTTGCCTGATAAAGGCACATATGGGAGTTGATGCTTCCAGCTCCTCCCCCCTTCTCTCTTTCTGTTTCTATTTCTCCCTGTCTCTCTCCTCTCTAAAAATGAATAAATAAAATTAAAAAAAAAAAAACTTAAAAAATATGACCAGATTCCCTCTGTTACATCCGTCTAAGACTCACTCTTGACGCTTGTCTCGGTCACGTGATCCATTTATCCGTCCCACCCTAAAGGCCGGTCCGTGAAGATATTTTCTGACATGAAACCGGTCCGCGGCCCAAAAAAAGGTTGGGGACCACTGCCCTAGAAAATCCTTTGAGATGTTCTAAGGTGGAGTTGCTTGATAGGTCTGAGGTACGATACTTTGTTACCCAATTCAAATAGGGTGTGTCTGGTTCCGCAGGCCGGGTAGCTAAGAGCTGTTCAGAGACTGAACCACCGGAAACTCCATTGCCCATCCAAGGAAAAAGTTTATCACCCCGATGTTGTTGAAAGAGTATAGAGTTTATATACAATCCTTGGGTCTGTAATCTTCATACAACACCGTGGGCTGTAGCCCATCCATCCATGTATCTATCTATCTATCTATCCATCTATCCATTCATCTATCTATCATCCATCCATCCATTCATCCATGTATCTATCTATCTATCTATCCATCTATCCATTCATCTATCAATCATCCATCCATCCATCCATCCATCCATCCATGTATCTATCTATCTATCCATCTATCCATTCATCTATCAATCATCCATCCATCCATCCATCCATCCATGTATTTATCTATCCATCTATCCATTCATCTATCAATCATCCATCCATCCATTCATCCATGTATCTATCTATCTATCCATCTATCCATTTATCTATCAATCATCCATCCATCCATTCATCCATGTATCTATCTATCTATCTATCTATCCATCTATCCATTCATCTATCAATCATCCATCCATCCATCCATCTATCCATCCATCCATGTATCTATCTATCCATCTATCCATTCATCTGTCCAATGAAAGGGTGGCTTCCCGTTTCTCAGCGTCTGTCTGCGGACCGGACCAACAATTAAAAACCACTGGGTGAGAGCATTGTTCACTATATAACAAGGTTGTCCCTGGTCAGGGCATATACAGGAATCAACCAATAAACGCATAAAGAAGTAGAACAAAAAAATCGATGCTTCTCTCTCTATTTCTCTGCCTTCCTCTCTTTCTAAAATCAATTAATTCATTTGGGGGTTTTGTTTTTCTTTCTTTTTTTCTTTTTCTTTTCTTTTTTTTGGTAAATTAAGAAGACAAACAGGTGAGTCCACTGTGCCCTATAATTCCATCTAAGGGTTTCACGTTGGCAGCTACCCCTCAAGAATGAGTACTCAATTCTGCGAAACAAGAATGAAAATCTATAAGATCCATAGATGAGATCGTAAGCGTCAGATCGGGAAGAAGGGGGAAATCAGGACCTGCCCAGACAGGGGGAATCAAATCAAAATTAATAACCGATTACACACTGTTTCCTAACGTGGGTTCATTCGTGACAATTCCGTGTCCTCAAGTTCACCAAATATATGGTATCAGTTACTCTGCAAGGCGAGGTTAGAGGTGGAAACGTATCTATCTACCTATCATCTGTGTATCTGTCTATCTATCTACCTATCCATCTATCCATCATCTATCAATCATCCATCCATCCATCCATGTATCTATCTATCCATCTATCTACTCATCTATCAATCATCCATCCATCCATCTGTCCATGTATCTATCTATCTATCTATCCATCTATCCATCATCTATCAATCATCCATCCATCCATCTGTCCATGTATCTATCTATCTATCTATCCATCTATCCATCATCTATCAATCATCCATCCATCCATCTGTCCATGTATCTATTTATCTATCTATCTATCCATCTATCCATTCATCTATCAATCATCCATCCATCCATCCGTCCATGTATCTATCTATCTATCCATCTATCCATTCATCTATCAATCATCCATCCATCCATCTGTCCATGTATCTATCTATCCATCTATCCATCATCTATCAATCATCCATCCATCCATCTGCCCATGTATCTATCCATCTATCCATTCATCTATCAATCATCCATCCATCCATCTGTCCATTTGTCTATCTATCCATCTATCCATTCATCTATCAATCATCCATCCATCCATCTGTCCATGTATCTATCTATCCATCTATCCATCATCTATCAATCATCCATCCATCCATCTGTCCATGTATCTATCTATCCATCTATCCATTCATCTATCAATCATCCATCCATCTATCCATCCATCTGATCACGGGGTCTCCTGGTATTCTTACCTTCAGTTGTCAGAAGTGTCATGGTTATAAAATAATAATGACAACCTTCAAGGAGTTTAAAAAAAAAAAACATGCAAAAAGCCAGGATTGATTTCCCCACAGCTTTGTAGAGAGAAACGTCATCCCGTTAAATGTCCCCAAATGCCAGGATATCTCCCTGTTAAGAGTTGCTCGTCTTTGCTCCTGGTGGGCTGAACGCAAAAGACAAAGATTACAGCAGGGATGGGACCATTCTCATGCTTATTTTTAAAATCGTTTTACTTACTAGTTTTAGAGAGAGAAGAAGGGAGAGAGAGAGAAAAAAGAGAGAGAGAGAGAGAAATGTCAATTATCACACTTATCTATGCATACACTGGTGGATTCTTGTATGTGCCCTGACCGGAGATTGAACCCACAACCTTGGCGTATCAGAAAAAGGTGTTCTAACCAACGGAGCCACCCGGCCAGGGTTCTACATTGATTCTGTATTCCGAGGACTTTGATCCTGAACATTTATTTTGCTTTGCTAATATAGTAACAATGATACTATGAATCATTCCGAGGACTTCGATCCTGGACGTTTATTTTGCTTTGCTAATATAGTAACAATGATACTATGAATCATCAACAGCAGCATCAGCATCACTCGTGAACGGAGCTCTCGTTGTTTTTATGTCTATTTAAGGAACAGAGCAAGACCGTTCCTTCTCTTTGTGTCTTTTCTGCACTGCCACACCCCCCTGGTCACCACGGAGAGCTTCCTGGGGACCAGCGCCCACGGGCTGTACGGGGACAACGTGGAGGAGATGGACTGGATGGTGGGTGAGTAGGTACCTCATCCTGGAGAAAATGTGCTGAACCCCCCAAAAAAAAACAGGACGAGAGAAACCACAGAAGGAGACACTAATTTCAGGGGAGCACAGGAGCCCCCGTCCTATCCATACAGCGAGCTCCTTGAATGTCGGGGGTCGTAAATATTACGACGCCCACCTACCCCTTCCCTTTGTTTCTCTTTGTCTGTGGGGGCTGAGGGGTGGGATACTTCTCATCTGTGTATCTGTCTATCTACCTATCTACCCATCTATCCATCATCTATCAATCATCCATCCATCCATCCATGTAGCTATCTATCTATCCATCTTTGTCTGTGGGGGTGAGGGGTGGGATACTTCTCATCTGTGTATCTATCTACCTATCTACCCATCTATCCATCATCTATCAATCATCCATCCATCCATCCATCCATCCATCTATCCATGTAGCTATCTATCTATCCATCTTTGTCTGTATGGGCTGGGGGGTGGGATACTTCTCATCTGTGTATCTGTCTATCTACCTATCTATCCATCTATCCATCATCTATCCATCATCTATCAATCATCTATCCATCCATGTAGCTATCTATCTATCCATCTTTGTCTGTGGGGGATGGGTGTGGGATACTTCTCATCTGTGTATCTGTTTATCTACCTATCTATCCATCTATCCATCATCTATCAATCATCTATCCATCCATCCATCTATCCATCCATGTAGCTATCTATCTATCCATCTTTGTCTGTATGAGCTGGGGGGGTGGGATACTTCTCATCTGTGTATCTATCTACCTATCTATCCATCTATCCATCATCTATCAATCATCTATCCATCCATCCATCCATCCATCCATCCATCCATGTAGCTATCTATCTATCCATCTTTGTCTGTGGGGGATGGGGGGTGGGATACTTCTCATCTGTGTATCTGTCTATCTACCTATCTACCCATCTATCCATCATCTATCAATCATCCATTCATCCATCCATCCATGTAGCTATCTATCTATCCATCTTTGTCTGTGGGGGCTGAGGGGTGGGATACTTCTCATCTGTGTATCTATCTATCTATCTATCTATCTATCTATCTATCTATCCATCTATCCGTCATCTATCAATCATCCATCCATACATCCGTCCTGTATCTATCTATCTATCCATCATCTATCAATCATCCATCCATCCATTCATCCATTCATGTATCTATCTATCTATCTATCTATCCATCTATCCATCATCTATCAATCATCCATCCATCCATCCATTCATCCATCCATGTAGCTATCTATCTATCCATCTTTGTCTGTGGGGGCTGAGGGGTGGGATACTTCTCATCTGTGTATCTATCTATCTATCTATCATCTATCTATCTATCTATCCATCTATTCGTCATCTATCAATCATCCATCCATACATCCATCCTGTATCTATCTATCTATCTATCTATCTATCCATCTATCCATCATCTATCAATCATCCATCCATCCATCCATCCATCCATGTATCTATCTATCTATCCATCTATCCATCATCTATCAATCATCCATCCATCCATCCATTCATCCATCCATGTATCTATCTATCTATCTATCTATCTATCTATCTATCTATCTACCTACCTATCTATCCATCTATCCATCATCTATCAATCATCCATCCATCCATCCATGTAGCTATCTATCTATCCATCTTTGTCTGTGGGGGTGAGGGGTGGGATACTTCTCATCTGTGTATCTATCTACCTATCTACCCATCTATCCATCATCTATCAATCATCCATCCATCCATCCATCCATCCATCCATCCATCCATCCATCTATCCATGTAGCTATCTATCTATCCATCTTTGTCTGTGGGGGCTGAAGGGTGGGATACTTCTCATTGGGTATTTTTAGGGGGTGGAAATGGGTATGGTTTTTGTTTGTTTGTTTGTTTGTTTGTTTGTTGATCGTCTGGAAACATCACCTTGGAGGAAAATGCATGGTCAGGCTGACATGTTGAGAAAAACGGCTAACGGACATTGGAAAACACATCGGTGTCATGATTCAGTTCCCATGACTTCCCCAGCGGGCTGTGGACCCCGCGGACCCCGGCTCGTTTGAGAAGAAATCCCCATATTACTGCAAAGAACACTTCCATTTTCCCAGGGGTTCCCACGTTATAGCCACCAGGGGTCTTTAAGTGGAAAAACAACAACAACAACAACAAAGACTCACATGGACCATACAGGTGGTTTGATGTGCATCGAACACGCTGTGGTTTACATTGAATCTATAATGCCATGTTTGAAGGGGGAAAATCATTTCAAATGAGCTTTGTCATCTGACAGTTACTGAGTGACAAGGACCCACATTCAACAGGGCAAACCAAGAAGCCTGTTAGCCTCGTACAGTCAAAGGAACCCGTCGTAGGATATAGTTAAGGCACCTTTAAAAAAAAAATTTATTCGATTTATTGGGGTGAGATTGGTCAATAAAATTACACAGCCTGACCAGGCGGTGGCGCAATGGATAGAGCGTCGGACCGGGACGACGAGGACCCAGGTTCGAGACCCCGAGGTCGCCGGCTTGGGCGCGGGCTCATCTGGTTTGAGCAAAAGCTCACCAGCTTGGACCCAACCAAAGTCGCTGGCTTGAGCAAAGGGGTTATTCGGTCTACTGTAGCCCCACACGGTCAAGGCACCTATGAGAAAGCAATCAATGAACACCTAAGGTGCCTCAACGAAAAACTAATGATTGATGCTTCTCATCTCTCCCTGTTCCTGTCTGTCTGTCCCTATCTATCCCTCTCTCTCTCTGTGTCTCTGTAAAAATAAATAAATAAGTAAATAAGTAAACAAATAAATAAAATTATGCAGGTAGCAAGTGTCCAATATAATAATATAATAACTCATCATTTGCATAATGTCTTGTGTGTCCAACACTACAAGTCACACCTCCTTCTTTGCTGCAGTCCCCACAGTGTCTGTGTCTATCAGGTATTTTTTGTAATGAATCCTGTCCCCTTTCTCCACCCAGCCCCCCAACACCCTCTCCCTCCGACACCTGCAGTCTGCTGTCTGTATTTATCCATCTGTTGACAGCGACCTTTCCGGGTAAACACTCTGTCCTCTGTCCCCCCAGACTTCAACCTCTCTCAGAAAACTGCATGCTCCCTTTACAAATACGATGACAGTAAGGTGTAGGTAGGTGGGACATGGGACAGGGGGGCTTCTCAGGGCAGAGAAAAATCTCACACGGTCCGTAAGACACCACCAGGATGGACACAGGACGTTGCGTGTCCTGTGTCCATCAAACCCCACAGGATGGACCTCGACTTGGAGCACTGAACTATATAGAGCGTGGGTGTGGGTTAATACCACTGTGTCGAAATGGGATCATCATTTACAGCACTTGCCCTAGTTATCCATAAAACTAAACATCCTCTAAAAGATAAAATAACATTCGCCTGACCTGTGGTGGCGCAGTGGATAAAGCCTTGACCTGGAACGCTGAGGTCGCCGGTTCGAAACCCTGGGCTTGCCTGGTCAAGGCACATATGGGAGTTGATGCTTCCTGCTCCTCCCCCTTTTCTCTCTCTCTCTCTCTCTCTCACTTTCTCGCTCTCTCTCTCCTCTCAAAAATAAATAAATAAAAATATTAAATAAAATAAAATCTATTCCTTTAGGGGGAGGAAAATCAATCGTGCCACAAATCTGAAAACCCCTGTCCCAAAAGAAAACAGTTGAAGCCTAACCTGTGGTGGCGCAGTGGATAAAACATCGACCTGGAGGTCGCCGGTTCGAAACCCTGGGCTTGCCTGGTCAAGGCACATATGGGAGTTGATGCTTCCAGCTCCTCCCCCCTTCTCTCTCTCTCTCTCTCCTCTCTCTCTCTCTCTCTCTCTCCTTTCTAAAATGAATAAATAAAATAAAAATAAAATTTTAAAAAAATCTTTAAAAAAAAAGAAAACAGTTGAAGAGGTATAAATAGCCAAAAAAAAAAAAAAGAGAAATAAAATAAAAATAAATAGACAGTGATCACGTTGCTTTAACGTTAAGCGTACGAAAAACTCTCTAACAGATCCGCTAAGACGCAGAGGTTGTCAGACGGCGTAAGAAAGCGGGATCCGACCAAGAGGAAACGCATTTTTCTTTTAGTAAAATCTGCAGCTTTTCACCATTTTTACTCAATTCCTTTATCCCTCCACCCCGCCTTTAACAGTCACTCTAATTTATTCCTGTAAATTTACTTTTTATTTTATTTATTTATTTATTTATTTATTTATTTATTTATTTTGCAATTTTTCTGAAGCTAGAAACCGGGAGAGACAGTCAGACAGACTTCCACATGCGCCCGACCGGGATCCACCCGGCACGCCCACCAGGGGGTGACGCTCTGCCCACCAGGGGGCGATGCTCTGCCCCTCCTGGGTGTCGCTCTGCCGCAACCAGAGCCACTCTAGCGCCTGAGGCAGAGGCCAAGGAGCCATTCGATTCCACATATAAGTGACATCGTGCGGTGTTTGTATTTCTCTCTCTGACCACAATGTCCTCATGGTCCATCCACGTTGTCGCAGGTGGCCAACATTCCTACCTTTTCCGGGCTCAATAATATTCCGCTGTCCAGGTATACTGTATTTTCTTTATCCAGCCATGTGCCGATGGGCACTGGAGCTGTTTCCACGCCTCGGGTATTGCGAACAATACGGTAATGAGTATGGGCGTCCACACATCTTTAGTGTAACTTTGAGAAACTTAAAGAGCGGTGCTGCGGTGGACAGAGCATCAGCCAAGGATGCGGAGGACCCAGGTTTGAAATCCCCGAGGTCGCCAGCTTGAGTGCGGGCTCACCAGCTTGAGCGCAGGGTCGCTGGCTTGAGCGTGGGATCATAGACATGACCCCATGGTCGCGCTGGCTTGAGCCCAAAGGTCGCTGGCTGGAGCCCAAGGTCACCGGTTTGAGCTAGGGGGTCACTCACTCTGCTGCAGCCCCCCAGTCAAGGCACATATGAGAAAGCAATCAATGAAGAACTAAGATGCCACAATTACGAGTTGATGCTTCTCATCTCTCTCTCTCCCTGTCTGTCTGTCCCTGACTGTCCCTGTCTCTCTCTCTCTCTCTCTCTCTCTCTCTCTAAGAAAAAAGAAAAAGAAAAGAAAAACTCAGAGCCATAACTGCAGACTGTTGTTCACATATATGTTCATTACCACAATCAGCCTCCTTCCTACACCTTCCTGGTCCATATATATATATATATATATAATATATATACACACACACATACATATATGGATACACAGTATCCATACAATATATTGACATATTCAATATATAAATATATACACATTGTAACCTTTCTTTATCTCGGTTTTAAAGTTGCACTATTCTGTCCTGTGTGGATTGTATCCTTCTAGCTTGCCTACGGGTTTCTGAAAACACAATGGTTGTGTGTAGAAAGACACGTCCATCTGAAATCCAGGACGCCCAGAAGGGCACAATGAGACTGCCGCCCGCTCCCAGAATCATCTGACACAGGGGTCGGGAACCTGTGGCTCGCGTGCCAGATGTGGCTCTTTGGATGGCTGCCTCTGGCTCGCAGAGAAATCTTGAATAAAAAAAGTAATAACATTAAAAATATAAAACACTCTCATGTATTACAATCCATTCATTTCCTACCGCTCATGTTCATGGTTGCGGGTGGCTGGAGCCCATCACAGCTGTCCTCCGGGACAACACCACATTTTTATTGGATAATGCGTCACGTCCACGGGTCGTTGTATGGCTCTCATGGAATGACATTTTAAAATATGTGGCGTTCACGGCTCTCTCAGCCGAAAAGGTTTCCGACCCCTGAGCACACAAGCCTCGGCAGAAGGAGGGTCCCAAAATGCTGACGCGCCCCCTCTCCCCAGCGAGTCGCTTCATGTAGGACAACCTCTCCCATTCTGACCGGCTGTATCGCTGCCGTTCCCCGCAGGGCAGATCCTGGGGACGCTGGACGCGGAAGGTCTGACCAGCAACACCCTGGTGTACTTCACGTCGGATCACGGGGGATCCCTGGAGGCTCAGGACGGGAACAGCCAGTACGGAGGCTGGAATGGCATTTACAAGGGTAAGGCTGAGGGGTTCTCAAATCCTCGTCCGTGGTCCCCTCTGTCCTTCCCAAACATTCCCCTGGACCCTATATGGGCCCGTCCCCCTCAGGAGACAAGCTCTGACCGGACACTCTGCTTGTCTCTTTTTTTTTTTTTTTTTTTTTGGTATTTTTCCGAAGCTGGAAACGGGGAGAGACAGTCAGACAGACTCCCGCATGCGACTGACCAGGATCCACCCGGCACACCCACCAGGGGGCAATGCTCTGCCCCTCTGGGGCATCGCTCTGTTGCGACCAGAGCCACTCTAGCGCCTGGGGCAGAGGCCAAGGAGCCATCCCCAGCGCCCAGGCCATCTTTGCTCCAGTGGAGCCTCAGCTGCGGGAGGGGAAGAGAGAGACAGAGAGGAAGGAGAGGGGGTGGAGAAGCAGATGGGCGCTTCTCCTGTGTGCCCTGGCTGGGAATCGAACCCGGGACCCCTTGCACGCCAGGCCGATGCTCTACCACTGAGCCAACCGGCCAGGGCTCTTCTGCTTGTCTCTTAAGGGCAGAAATCACAGCCTGTTCTATTCAGATTTGAACCTTCCTTGCACGATCCACAGGTCTCTGGTGTATTCGCAGAATTGGGCGACCCTCCCCGCCGCTTAATTACCAAACACCTTCATGACCTTGAAAAGAAACTTAGGCACCAACGTGTAACCATCTCTTACTTTCTGCTGTGGGCAGACCCAGCAACGACTCACTGATTTCTATCTCTCTCTACGCCCCCAGTCCGCACGTGTTAGGCAAATGGAATCACTCAGCTTGGGGTCCTTAGTAACGGCCAGTTTGTACCCTGCGTCATGCGCTCTAGATCTGTCTGTGTTGTGTCAAGCAGCTACGGTTTGTTCCTTTTTCATGGCTGAGTAATATTCCCCTGCCCAAGTAGACCATGTTCTGTGTATCTATCCACCTGCTCATATGTCCCGGGTGCGAATGTCCCATCCGGACAGTGCATTTCAGAATGACCGTGGCCACTGCTGGTGGTCACAGTATCTTCAAATTTGGGATCTATGGATGATAAGGACCACGTGATTTATTTATTTATTCATTTTAAAGAGGAGAGGGAGAGACAGAAGGAGAGGGAGAGACAGAAGGAGAGGGAGAGACAGAGAGAGGAGAGACAGAGAGAGAGAAGGGGGGAGGAGCTGGAAGCATCAACTCCCATATGTGCCTTGACCAGGCAAGCCCAGGGTTTCGAACCGGCAACCTCAGCATTTCCAGGTCGATGCTTTATCCACTGTGCCACCACAGGTCAGGCCAGGACCACGTGATTTTGATGTATCAACAAGGTTCTCGAACAGGCTGGCCAAAATTCTACACCTCGACAGACTTCTGTTTTTGTTTTTTTTTTTACTTAGAAAGTTTACTTTTTTTTTTTTAAGTTTTTTATTTATTTATTTTTTATTCATTTTTAGAGAGGAGAGAGAGAGAGAGAGAGAGAGAGAGAGAGAGGGAGAGAGAGGAGAGAGAGACAGAGAGAGAAGGGGAGGAGGAGCAGGTCAGGCACAGAAAGTTTACTTTAAAATATATATATATATATATATATGACAGGGAATGTGTTTATTCTCACCTTGCCTAAGTGTTTCACATACACCAGTCTAGTCTACGCACAGAGGGAACATTACAGAGAAAGAGAATTAGTTTGAAAAGAAGCAGAAAGTTGAAGTCACCCGGGGTCAGCAACCAACAGCGGAGAGAGTTTTTTAACCATACTCTTTTTTTTTCCCTCTGTTCCCGTTTCCACCCAGGCGGCAAAGGCATGGGCGGCTGGGAAGGCGGCATCCGTGTGCCCGGAATCTTCCGCTGGCCCGGGGTGCTGCCCGCCGGCCGGGTCATCCACGAGCCCACCAGTCTGATGGACATCTTCCCCACCGTGGTCCAGCTGGGCGGCGGCGAGGTGCCCCGGGACAGGTACGGGGCCACCCAGGGAAGCCATCTACGGTTGCGCGGAGACACGACATGCAGGTGCCATGTCACCCTTGCGTGACGTCAGGATCCGGGAGAGAAACTCCAGACCCTGTCATTTTCTACAAGGATCACATGTCTGCTTCGTTCTATAACTAAAAAAAAAAAAAAAGTTTGTAAATGTCAGTTTTCCATCTGCCGGCCCATTTTAGTATAGAAGGGCCCATTGTCATGAAAAAATATCTAACAACAAAGTAATATTGTTTCCGCTGCAGAACAGAAATGTTATATGATTACAATGTTTCTCGTCTTAAAACGTACAGAGAATTTGGGGAGAAAGACCAGAAAAATAAAACTTTTATAATCTTAGTAGCCTAAAGATGAAGCCATAATTAAATGATGTCATGCATATATATAATATACTTATGTATTTTACATAAGTATGCACATTAAAGTATACACATTAAAGTATTTTACATAAAGTATGCAGATTATATTTTACATAAGTATATACATTAAAAATAAGTATACACATTTTTATCTTATATATTATATACCGAAATATATACTGAAGGACTGAAAATATAAATTATACATTATATATAAATATGTAATATAAATATATAACATGTATATTCAATCCATAATGATATACAATATATTATACATTTTATAGATAGATATAGACATATTATTTTATTTCCTTTATTTCATCTAAGTTTCCCATTTTAGTAGAAGGGCCCATGGTCATGAAAAAAAATCTAACAACAAAGTAATATTGTTTCCGCTGCAGAACAGAGATGTTGTATGATCACAAGGTTTCTCATCTAAAAATAGAGAGGAAATTTGTGGAGAAAGAGCAGGACAATAAAATGGTTTTGTAATCTTAGCAGCCTAGAGATGAAGCCATTATTAAATGATGTCATCCATGTATAATGTACTTATGTATTTTATGTATCTATTCTTTATGTTTTTATATATATTTTATATATGTGTTTATATATAAATATATAAATGTTTATATATATTTATATATAAATATATAAATGTTTATATATATTTATACATAATTTATAATAGATATAAATGTTTGTAAAATATATAAATGTTTATAAATATTTACATATATAAATATATAAATATATAAGTGTTTATATATATTTACATATATAAATATATAAGTGTTTATATATATTTACATATATAAATATATAAATGTTTATATATATTTATATATATAAATATATAAATGTTTATATATATATAAATATATGATATTTTTATATATAGACATATATTTTTAAAAATGTTTGTGCATAGACAAAAGAAATGAATGGTTTATATATAAACATTAGCCTTGTTTTTTGTTTTCTTCCTTTTTCTTTTCTTTCTTTTTTTTTTTTTTTACCAAATTCTATTCTCATTTTGCTGCCTGTCATAATCACTTCCTTAGTAAAAACTTGAAAGACTTGAATTCCTGGGTCAAAGAATATGGTTGTTTATAGGTAAATCTCTTGATACATTGTGTCAAAGTGTTTTCTAGAAATTGCTACGGGCCAAGTGTGAGTATCTATTTTTTTTAAAAGTAACACTTTTAGAGTAGAAATACTATGTATGTGTATATGGACACACATTTTTATCTTATATATTATATACCTAAATAAATAATGAAGGACTAAATATATAAATGTTACATGTATATTGAATCTGTAATGATATACAATATATTATATATTTTATAGATAGATAGATAGATATAGTCATATTATTTTATTTCCTTTATTTCATCCAAGTAAAATCTACCTATTTTTCTAAACTCTTGAAAGTTGACCAGGGAGATTTCATCTTATGAGAGCAAAACACTCATTTTATGGCTTACCACAGTGCTTGTCAAAATCAGTCCACCATATTTGTTGTTGTTGTTTTTTTAAAGAGACAGAGTGAGAGTCAGAGAGAGGAACAGATAGGGACAGACAGACGGGAACGGAGAGAGGTCAGAAGCATCAATTCTTTGTTATGACACCTTAGTTGTTCATTGATTGCTTTCTCACATGTGCCTTGACCGTGGGCCTTCAGCAGACTGAGTGACCCCTTGCTCAAGCCAGCGACCTTGGGTCCAAGCTGGTGAGCATTTGCTCAAACCAGATGAGCCCGCACTCAAGTTAGTGACCTCGGGGGTCTCGAACCTGTGTCCTTCTGCATCCCAGACCGACGCTCTATCCACTGTGCCACCGCCTGGTCAGGCAGTCCACCATATGGATGATTAAATTCCAACACAGTGGACCACGGGGTCGTGTGGGCAGGTGAGGGCAGAGAAGAACAGGGTTCCAAGCCTTGCTGAGGCGTGCACCTGTTCTAGAGTGACTTGAAGCCCAAATCAGCCTTTAAAAAAAACAAACAAACAAAAAAGACATTTCAAGGACTAGAGAGCATATATTTGCACTCAGCCTAAGGTCCAGTGGACAGTAAGTTAAGCTGAGCAAGCTGGTCCTGGTTGGGCTCTAGCCAGAGGTGACATTCGTCGGTGAGCAGGTAGGGGGCTGCCCCTTGTGCATCCATTTGCCCCCTAAGGGTCCCGTGTACTGTTCATCCATGTGGCTCCGTCCCTGACCCCCCTGTGCTGCTGTCTGCAGGGTGATCGACGGCCGTGACCTGCTGCCTTTGATGCTGGGGGCCACACAGCACTCGGACCACGAGTTCCTGCTGCATTACTGTGAGAAGTTTCTGCACGCAGCCCGGTGGCACCAGCGGGACAGTGAGTAGGCTGGGTGACGGGGGTGGGGCACCTTGCCCTCTGCATCTCGGCTTCTGTGTGGCTGTCCTTTATCTTTTAAGTGAGAGGAGGGGAGATGGACAGACAGACTCCCGCATGCGCCCCCACTGGGATCCACCTGGCCAACCCCATCTGGGGCCGATGCTCGGATCAGCTGAGCTATTTTTAGTGCCCGACACTCAGACCGACTGAGCCATCCTCAGTGCCTGGGGCTGAAGCTTGAAGCAATCGAGCCACTGGCTGCGGGAGGGAGAGAGAAGCAGATGGTCACTTGTCACACGTCTGCCCTGACCAGGAATCAAACCGGGAATGTCTGCATGCTGGGCCAGTGCTCTATCAACCGAGTTAGCCGGCGAGTGACATAACTATAATTGTAACACTAGCTCCTTGATTTTTTTTTTTTTTTGTATTTTTCTGAAGCTGGAAACGGGGAGGCAGTCAGACAGACTCCCGCATGCACCCGAACAGGATCCACCCGGCACGCCCACCAGGGGGCGATGCTCTGCCCATCTGGGGCGTCGCTCTGTTGCAACCAGAGCCACTCTAGCGCCTGAGGCAGAGGCCACAGAGCCATCCCCAGCGCCCGGGCCAACTTTGCTCCAATGGAGCCTCGGCTGCAGGAGGGGAAGAGAGAGACAGAGAGGAAGGGGAGGGGGAAGGGTGGAGAAGCAGATGGGCGCCTCTCCTGTGTGCCCTGGCCGGGAATCGAACTGGGAATGTCTGCATGCTGAGCCAGTGCTCTATCAACCGAGCCAGCCGGCGAGGGCCATAACTATAATTGTAACACTGGCTCCTCGATTTTTTTTTTTTGATGTATTTTCCCTTCATTGTCAATCATCTCTTCTTTATGGAAAGTAGGGTTGTATCCATGCTTCAGGCCGTCTGTAGGGGAGTTTTTATACACACACCCTTGCACACACATGCAGACACACACACACACACACAGGCTTATGCGTGAGCCTGTCTCTAACCTCTTTTCACTCAATTGGTTTTCACGCGTCATAGCCACCTTCGCCACAGGACAGGATTCCATCTTAGCCGTAATAATGGCAACAAAGTAACGAGCTTTCTGTTTCAGAGCTTTCTGGGCTGTTGGAACCTCTGGTCCTTTCAAAAGAACTTTAAAAATCATTGGCAAGCCTTTCGGTTCTTTTGTTTGTTTGTTTTTGATCCCATGAGAATAGAAGTCACGGTGCTTTTTTATTTACAGAGAGAGGGACAGATAGGGACAGACAGACAGGAAGGGAGAGAGATGAGAAGCATCAATTCTTCGTTACAGCACCTTAGTTGTTCATTGATTGCTTTCTCATATGTGCCTTGACCGTGGGGCTCCAGCAGACCGAGTGACCCCTTGCTCGAGCCAGCAACCTTGGTTCCAAGCTGGTGAGCTTTTTGCTCAAACCAGATGAGCCCGCGCTCAAGCCAGCGACCTCGGGGTCTTGAACCTGGGTCCTTCTGCATCCCAGTCCGACGCTCTATCCCCTGCGCCACCGCCTGGTCAGGCTCACGGTGCTTTTTATGGCAACTCTATTTCCAGTGTCCACTGTCTACCTACCAGATGTGGTCACATGGGTTTAGCAACCATTTCTATACACCCAGCTCTTGAAAACGTACCTACCAACCATATTTTTTAATTTTCTGCATAATCACTTTCTGCTTTTGATTCTGTCTTCTGGTAACCCTCTCTGGGTTGCTTGTCTTTTCTGGATTTGCTTGACGGAGTCGGTTCCGTTGGGTTGGTCTCCTTCTTCTTCTTCTTCCCAGGTTTGGGGAGACCTCTCTATCCTTCTTCCTACTGAATTTACATTGACGCCTTCCTTCCGCAAATGCCTTCTCTACGCTCCTCCTCTTGCCGGAATCAAGAGAGCAAGAATATCTTTCAGAGCGTCGACCTGGAAATGCTGAGGTCGCCGGTTCGAAACCCTGGGCTTGCCTGGTCAAGGCACATATGGGAGTTGATGCTTCCAGCTCCTCCCCCCTTCTCTCTGTCTCTCTCTCCTCCCTCTCTCTCTCTCTCTCTCCTCTCTAAAAATGAATAAATAAAAAAAATTTTTAAAGAATATCTTTCAGACTTTCCCTGATTTGTGGAAATTACTATAAATTATTTTTTTTATCAACCTCCTTTCTACGAATCCTCTTCAATAGATTATCATTTTTACTGATGCATTTTTTTATTTTTATTTTATTAAATTTAATGCAGTGACATTGATAAATCAGGGTAACATATGTTGAGAGAAAACATCTCCAGATTATTTTGACATTTGATTATGCTGCATACCCCTCACCCAAAGTCAAAGTGTCTTCCCTCACCTTCTATCTGCTTTTCTTTCTGCTTACTGATGCATTTTTTAAAATGACATGGTTTATGTTATCTCCTTTTAGCGTCGTCGAAAAAAATAGCTTTCATTCCATTTTGTAGTATTCCATCTACAAGTCAATAATTGAATCTAGCCTGACCGGGCAGTGGCACAGCGGACAGAGCGTCGGACTGGGACACAGAGGACCCAGGTTCGAGACCCCGAGGTCGCCAGCTTGAGCACAGGCTCATCTGGTTTGAGCAAAAAAAGCTCACCAGCTTGGACCCAAGGTTGCTGGCTTGAGCAAGGGGTCACTCGGTCTGCTGGAGCCCCACGGTCAAGGCACATATGAGAAAGCAATCCATGAACAACTAAGGAGCTGCAATGAAGAATGGATGCTTCTCGTTTCTCTCCCTTCCTGTCTGTCTGTCCTTATCTGTCTCTCCTTCTGACTCTCTCTGTCTCTGTCACACACACACACATTATAATAATAATAATAATAATAATAATAATAATAAAATCTACAGTAGTTGGGGCCGATGTCCCTGAGGTGGAGAGGGGCTAGCTCCTGTCTCTGGACAGATTTGCACTTGTTGTGTCGTGGTGGGTGTTCGGGGAACACCTCCAGCAGGGGGGCCCTAAATGAACAGTAAGCATACAATGAAGAGAGGAAGTCTCCTGTTAGCCCATCACGGAAGGGTCACAGGTCATGGGAATACCTTCCCTGCACACCTACCTGGAAAATAAATTAAGATTTTTTTCCCAACGACCAACAACAGGAAGCCAGGATTAAAGGAAAAAGAGTGTGAGCGTTCATCTCAGTTCTCCATGTTGGGAGGCATGCGTAATTATAGACGGTCATTGGCCACACAGAGAGAGGTGTCTGGTGTCTTTCTCTCCTTAGAGCAGGGGTCCCCAAACTTTTTTACACAGGGGGCCAGTTCACTGTCCCTCGGACCGTTGGAGGGCCGGACTATAAAGAAAAACTATGAACAAATCCCTATGCACACTGCACATATCTTATTTTAAAGTAAAAAAACAAAACAAAACGGGAACAAAGACAATATTTAAAATAAAGAACAAGTAAATTTAAATCAGCAAACTGACCCGTATTTCCATGGGAACTATGCTCCTCTCACTGACCACCAATGAAAGAGGTGCCCCTTCCGAAAGTGCGGCGGGGGCCGGATACATGGCTTCAGCCATTTAACTGAGCTACAAATACCATTCCATTGGGAGGGCAGGGTTTCAACACATGGACTTTTTTAGATAGAGGACATGAACATTTAATGCACATGTACAGACCATATTCAAGTGTACAATTCAGCAGCATGGAAAACATTCACCGTGTTGTCTCATCATAACCACTACCTAGTTATAGAACTTTTTTTTTTATCCACTGTCTCAGTGGATAGAGCGTTAGCGTAGAGCATGGACGTCCCGGGTTTGATTCCTGGTCAGGGCACACAGGAGAAGCAACCGTCTGCTTCTCTTCGCCGCCGGTGGCCAGTGGCTTGATTGCTTTGAGCGTGGCCCTGGGTGCTGAAGATGGCTCAGTTGGAGCACATCAGCCTCAGGCACTAAACATAGCTGGGTAGTTGAGTATCGGCCCCAGGACGTCCCGGGTTTGATCCCTGGTCAGGGCACACAGGAGAAGCAACCGTCTGCTTCTCTTCGCCGCCGGTGGCCAGTGGCTTGATTGCTTTGAGCGTGGCCCCGGGTGCTGAAGATGGCTCAGTTGGAGCACATCAGCCTCAGGCACTAAACATAGCTGGGTAGTTGAGTATCGGCCCCAGATGGAGGATTGCTGGGTGGATCCCAGCGGAGAGACATGTGGGCATCTTCCTCATTTTCTCCCTTCCTCTCACCTAAAAAAAGCAAAAAATAAAAAGAACATTTTCATTCCCCCAAAAGAGACCCCACCACCAGCAAGTAGTCACTCCCTCTTCCCCTCCCCCAATCCCTGATGAGTAAGCAATGACCTCTTTTCTTTTTTTTTTTTTTTGCATTTATTGGTTGATTACTTTTTGTTTTAATTGAATTCACTGGTGTGACACTGGTTAATAAACTCATATAGGTTTTAGGCCCCACATTTCTGTAACCCGTCAGGTGGCTACTGTGTCGTGTGCCGAGCACCCAGTCGACATTCTCTCCCTCTGAATTTGCCTCTTCTGGACAGTTTGGATAAACGGAATCACACAGTTTGGGGCTTTTCTTCTGTCTGAGCTTTGTGTGTTCCAGGTCCGTCCGGCCTGCAGCCTGAGTCAGAGACTCGCTCCTTTTTCATGGCTGTGTACTATTCCACTGTGCGCCTGGAGCCCTGTTGTGTGTCCATGCCCCTTCTCTGATGGACATTCGCTCCACTTGCACCTTTTGGCTCCTGCCCAGCCCCAAGTTTTTTTTTTGTTTGTTTGTTTGTTTTTTGTATTTTTCTGAAGCTGGAAACGGGGAGGCAGTCAGACAGACTCCCGTATGTGCCCGACTGGGATCCACCCAGCACGCCCACCAGGGGGCGATGCTCTGCCCATCTGGGGCGTCGCTCTGTTGCAACCAGAGCCATTCTAGCACCTGAGGCAGAGGCCACAGAGCCATCCCCAGCGCCCAGGCCAACTTTGCTCCAATGGAGCCTTGGCTGCGGGAGGGGAAGAGAGAGATAGAGAGGAAGGAGAGGGGGAGGGGTGGAGAAGCAGATGGGCGCTTCTCCTGTGTGCCCTGGCCAGGAATCGAACCCGGGACTCCCGCACGCCAGGCTGACGCTCTACCACTGAGCCAACCGGCCAGGGCTGCCCCAGGGGTTTTATTTCTCCCTCCCACGCCCTGCCCGTCGTGTCTCCCCGCAGGTGGCGCCGTCTGGAAGGTGCACTACCGGACGCCCGTGTTCCACCCGGACGGCGCGGGCGCCTGCTACGGCCGAGGGGTCTGCCCGTGCTCCGGAGACTCCGTGGCCCATCACCACCCGCCTTTGCTCTTCGACCTCTCCAGAGACCCGTCCGAGGCCCGGGCCCTCACGCCGGACACGGAGCCCTTGTTCCACCAGGTGATGGCGAGGGTGGCTCGGGCCGTGGCAGACCACCGCCGGACGCTCAGCCCCGTCCCCCTGCAGCTGAACGCGCGCGAGAACAGCTGGAGGGCGTGGCTGCAGCCCTGCTGCGGGACGTTCCCCCTCTGCTGGTGCGACCGGGAAAGTGACGCGCTGTGACCAGCGGCCGGGGAACCCTGGCGTCCCTCCCCCTGCCCCCCCCCCCCCCCGGCTGCCTGGGTTTCTCCACTGGGGACCAAATTAAATGTCACTGTGGACCTCGGTCACCTGTTTGTGTCGGGGCTGAAGGGTTGGGCTCATTCTCACAAGGGAGGGACAAGAATGCAATATTCATGTCCAAACCACGCTGCGGCCGGAGGGCTGCCCGGGACACGCAGGTCACCTAACAGGCTAGTGACCAGCACAGTTCCGCCTGCCACAGGGGTTGCCGCGACAAAGGACCCCAGCCCCACCTGGGGAAACGTGCTTTGACCTCACACTGCGCTCAAATGCCAGGGGCACGTGATTCTTCGTCCAACAGATTTGTAGTAACAAGGGGCCCAGCTGGAGACTGGTGGGAGCCCCACGCTGAGGAACGTGGGTTGGCCTGGCGTGCGGGAGTCCCGGGTTCGATTCCCGGCCAGGGCACACAGGAGAAGCACCCATCTGCTTCTCCACACCTCCCCCTCTCCTTCCTCTCTGTCTCTCTCTTCCCCTCCCGCAGCCAAGGCTCCATTGGAGCAAAGATGGCCCGGGCGCTGGGGATGGCTCCTTGGCCTCTGCCCCAGGAGCTAGGGTGGCTCTGGTTGCAACAGAGCGACGCCCCAGATGGGCAGAGCACCGCCCTCTGGTGGGCTAACCGGGTAGATCCCGGTCGGGCGCATGCGGGAGTCTGTCTGACTGCCTTCCCGTTTCCAGCTTCAGAAAAATACAAAAAAGAAAATAAAAAGAGGAACGTGGGTTGAGCATATCTAGCATTGAAGACGACACAGAGGGTCCCACATTCCTTGAAGAATGGAGACGGGGGCGCGGGGGGGGGGGGAGCTTGGTCCTGCGTTCTGGGGGCGGGGGGTCATCGTGCCAAATCTGGCGTGGATTAAGCAGCTCTTCCCTGGTTTGAGTCTCTCCCAGGGTGCCCATGCCGGACTGGCGGGACCCAGAAAAACCAGTTTTCAAAAATGAATGCCCGGAAGGCTCAGGAGATTAAGCAGATTAGGGAGGAAGGGAGGGGGCGGGGCTGGGGCGCAGAGCGCGCGGGGGCAAGGTCCGCTGCGTCTTGCTCGGCTCCGCCATGGGACCGGTGGCTCGGAGAGGACGCGCCACAGCCGCCGCCAGGTGCGCGGGAGTCCGGGACGCAGCCTCCCTGGAACTGGGGACGCGGGGTGGGGGTGCAGGGGAGAGTGGGGAGGGCAGTCCGGGGCGAGCGTGGGTCCCCGGGAAAGAACTGTGTGTACTTAGAAGTCACCAAAACGCCGCCTGAGACCGGCTCCGTCCCGGACGCGACACAAAGTAGCTGTGGTGCCGGCAGTGCCCCGCCCCACGCGGTGAGGAGACGCGGGACAGGCCGGAGGAGGAGGAGGGGAAGCGGGAACGGAGGCGGAAGCGCACAGCAAGTCAGAGAAAGGCAGGGGTGGGTCCTCTCCAACGCTCCAAGAGGCGCATCCTTGGCTCCTCCCCGGCTCGGCCGAGTCACCGCCCACCCCCACTGTCTGAGACGCGTTAAGTACAAACCGCGGAGTCCCCCTCCCCCCCCCCCCCACCCTGGAGTGCGATCGGGTCCCCATTTGGGGACCTCTGTCTAGGACACGCCCTCGTGGCCCCTCCTCGTATCCCCGGAGTGTGGCCTGATCCCCCCCCGCCCCCTCCCGCCGCAACAGTCTCCCGCCCCGCGCTCCCCTACCCGCAACGCTAAGACACGCCCCGTCCGCCCGCGCGTCCCCGCCTTCCCCAACCCACAACACTCCCCAAGACTCAGCGACTCTGCCCCTAACCGCGTTCCCCGCCACTCGGCAGCGCCTCAAGTCCCCCCACACACACACGCCCGGGTCCCGCGGGAGCACTGTCGTCACTCCCCAGGGCGCAATCGGGGAACGAGAGTCACAGCACCGGGGACCCCACGGAGCTGCGAGCCCGAAGCCCGGGAATCAGAATCAGAGCCACCCTGGCGCCGCGGCCCTCGGGGTTATAGGGCGGGGACAGTCGGGGACCCGCCCCGTTCGCTCCACGTTCTTTTGGGCACGTGCGCCCGCGCGCTCCCGGCGCCTGCTGGCTGCCGGCCTTTCCAACGCGCGCGGTCACCGTGTAGTCAAAACCGCGGGCTCTTCCTCGGGGCCCGGCGTCCGGTGCTTTTAATCTGCGCCTCTGCCTGCCGGGACTTGGGGCACGCTTGGCGTCTCCCGCCCGGAGAAAGGGAGGCGCCCGGCGCTCACCCTCGCAGCCCGCCCTTCCGTGCGATTTGAACCGTTTTGGCCTCTTTGCACAGTGTTGAGAAGGAGGCGCTTGGATTCAAAAAGCACCGTGCGCGAACTGATCCACACTACTTTCCGCGGCGTGTTAGGACTGTTAACAAAAGGGCCTGTCTAACCCTGTCGGAGTTTTTATAGGAGTGTGTTTGACCCAAACTGGCGACGGACAGTAAACAAAAACAAGAACGCAAGGCCAGCACATGCGCAATCCTTCTTCTTCTTGTCAGTTCAGATCAAGCCCTGGCAGGGGCAGCCCCGAGCTGACCATTGAGTCCGGCAGGATGGAGGCCTCCCGTCTCTGTAATTTACACTTGAAACATTCGGTCAACAGTAACAGGAGACTAACGCGTTGACTCAGAGTGGCAGAGAGATTAATTTAACGCTCCCGGGAGCCAGGAACCTCAAAGCTGGGGTTTTTAATTTGTTCCCGAGTAACCTGAGTTTGATCACTTAACTTGATGATACTGTATTCTGGTTACCAGGGTAACAAAGTGGGTTCAACGTTTGACAACATTCCCATGAGTTACTCCACATCCTTTTACAAAGTAACTCTGTGAGTACCTGCTCTATTCTGTAGCTCTTACTCCACATCCTTTTACAAAGTAACTCTGTGAGTACCTGCTCTATTCTGTAGCTCTTACTCCACATCCTTTTACAAAGTAACTCTGTGAGTACCTGCTCTATTCTGTAGCTCTTACTCCACATCCTTTTACAAAGTAACTCTGTGAGTACCTGCTCTATTCTGTAGCTCTTACTCCACATCCTTTTACAAAGTAACTCTGTGAGTACCTGCTCTATTCTGTAGCTCTATAGGGCTTCCTGGATGAATATTAAATAGAATAGCATACTCCTCCCTCTCCCCAAGGGAGGGATCGAAAAAAAAAACGCTCCTCAAAAGGGCCGTTTGCCCACTTAATTTATACACCGGTGCTGAAAGGGAAGTCGGAAGGGGGTTACAACGAAATCTGTGGGTGACAGGTTAGGGGGTGCTGGAGAAACGAAAGCCTGGAAGTCTCTGGGACTGGATTAAAAAAAAAAAAAAAAAGGCCCTGGCCGGTTGGATCAGTGGTAGAGCGTTGGCCTGGCGTGCAGAAGTCCCGGGTTCGATTCCCGGCCAGGGCACACAGGAGAGGTGTCCATCTGCTTCTCCACCCCTCCCCCTCTCCTTCCTCTCTGTCTCTCTCTTCCCCTCCCGCAGCCGAGGCTCCATTGGAGCAAGGATGGCCCGGGCGCTGGGGATGGCTCTGTGGCCTCTGCCCCAGGCGCTAGAGTGGCTCTGGTCGCGACAGAGCGAAGCCCCGGAGGGGCAGAGCATCGCCCCCTCGTGGGCAGAGCATCGCCCCCTGGTGGGCGTGCCGGGTAGATCCCGGTCGGGCACATGCGGGAGTCTGTCTGACCTTCTCTTCCCGTTTCCAGCTTCAGAAAAATACACACACACACACAAAAAAAAAAGGTAGTTCACAGTTAGCTATTAACATGGTAACAGGGAACAGCAGGTTTGTGGTCTTTGCGCTGATGAGGTTGGGTGTGCTTCCAAGCCTGGGGTGGGTGAGAGGGACAGGAAGGAAGTTGCTTTGATATTCCAAAGGTATGTTATGGGTTATGTTACTTTGATGGAAGAGAGGTGGGGGCGGGAGGGGGGGAGAAGAGAACAGACAGAGAACAGACAGGTTCCTGAAGGAAAACACTGGCTTTTGTCAGGAGAAAGACCTGGCTGTCCGCCTGGAGCCACTCTCAGCTGGCAAGTGTTCATTCTGGACCATCCTGTGTGTCTGCTGAGTGTGTAAGGCTCACCGTGCCGGCCTCTCCCCCGAGCTGGTCAGGTTGACTGTGTGGTTTCGTCCACACCGTGCCAGCGACCGGGACACAGGAGAAACCCAAGGTCAGGTGCCATCCCTGGTCGAATCCTCACCTGGCGGGCCAGCTCGTTTGAGAGGGTGACTTCATTCCAAAGTAAGAGATGTGTTTGTTTGTTTGTTTGTTTATTTGTTTGTTTTCTGCCCTCTGCTCTCCGTCCAGGGGCTGGCGGTGGCCGGATCTGGTCACCCTGGGTCTGCTTCTGAGCGCCTGCGAATTAAAAGCAGCCATTGCTTTCAAACCAAACATCCTGCTGATAATGGCCGACGATCTTGGCATCGGGGATCTCGGTTGCTACGGGAACGACACACTGAGGTACGTGGGAAATGCTGGTGGGGGTCTGTGAGAGCAGGTGTGTGCATTTTGGCTGAATTCCAAGAAAAGAAAATTATTCTTCCAGAGGAGAAAGAAGGTCTTACACTTTTCCAAGAACATGGAACTGTGGTGGGCGGGAATGTTTTTTTTTATGGTTGCTTTAACAAGTGACCAGTAGCATCCACTGGATATGAGAACAAACGTCGGAGACTTTCAGGAGTTAAGATGTTACTTTATTGGCCAGTTTAACCTGCGCAGGGGCGAACTCCCAAGATGTCCGGAGACACCTACCCACAAGGAGCTGCAGACTGAAGCCGCACCTGGAGCTTACAGCCAGGCCCTTATATATCCTAAGTGAGCAAGCTTATAGTACAGAAGCAGGTGTGGCAGTTTAGCGATTGGCTAGGGAGGTCGCACGCATCATAGCAACAGGGGCCGGTTTTAGCTTAGTGGTGAATTTCAAACCTAAACTTGTGATAAGGGTCTCTAACCTTCTTTGTTCTCAGCCTCACAGGAGCCATATCAGCACTTACTGTTCCTTCCATAGTTACACTCTTTGCAGCACTCCCTGTTCCTTCCATAGTGACACTCTTTGCAACACTCCCTGTTCCTTCCATAGTGACACTCTTTGCAGCACTCCCTGTTCCTTCCATAGTGACACTCTTTGCAGCACTCCCTGTTCCTTCCATAGTGACACTCTTTGCAGCACTCCCTGTTCCTTCAATTGTTACACTCTTTGCAGCACTCCCTGTTCCTTCCATAGTGACACTCTTTGCAACACTCCCTGTTCCTTCCATAGTGACACTCTTTGCAGCACTCCCTGTTCCTTCCATAGTTACACTCTTTGCAGCACTCCCTGTTCCTTCCATAGTTACACTCTTTGCAGCACTCCCTGTTCCTTCCATAGTGACACTCTTTGCAACACTCCCTGTTCCTTCCATAGTGACACTCTTTGCAGCACTCCCTGTTCCTTCCATAGTTACACTCTTTGCAGCACTCCCTGTTCCTTCCATAGTTACACTCTTTGCAGCACTCCCTGTTCCTTCCATAGTTACACTCTTTGCAGCACTCCCTGTTCCTTCCATATTGACACTCTTTGCAACACTCCCTGTTCCTTCCATAGTTACACTCTTTGCAACACTCCCTGTTCCTTCCATAGTGACACTTTGCAGCACTCCCTGTTCCTTCCATAGTTACACTCTTTGCAGCACTCCCTGTTCCTTCCATAGTTACATTCTTTGCAACACTCCCTGTTCCTTCCATAGTTACACTCTTTGCAACACTCCCTGTTCCTTCCATAGTTACATTCTTTGCAACACTCCCTGTTCCTTCCATAGTTACACTCTTTGCAGCACTCCCTGTTCCTTCCATAGCTACACTCTTTGGCAGCCCCAGTACTCCCTGAATCTAACATGACCACCCAGGGAGTTCCTTAAAACAAGAGACGATGGTCCTTCCTCAGTCCCTGGAGACCAGACGTCTGAGGTCCAGGGGTCCCAAGGCTGCGCTCCCTCCGGAGGCTCCAGGGAGGGTCCCCCTGCCTCTCTCTTCAGCTCCTGGGGCTCCAGGCGTCCCCGGGCTGGTGGCCGCCTCCCTCCCGTCTCTGCCTCCGTCCCCACGTGGCTTCTCCTCTGTGTCTGTGTCTCCTCCTCCGTCTCTTCTAAGGTCCCTGTCACTGGGTGCCTGCAGGGTCCCCCCCTGACCCAGGGTGACTCCTCTCACACCCTTCACACAGTCACATCTACACAGACCTGATTTCCAAGTAAGGTCCCTCTGGGATGCACCTGTCCCGTTCCGGGCAGTGACGTGTGTGTGGTTTGCTCAGGACGCCCAACATCGACCGGCTTGCCGAGGAAGGCGTGAGGCTCACGCAGCATCTGGCGGCCGCCCCGCTCTGCACCCCGAGCAGAGCTGCCTTCTTGACCGGGAGACATTCTTTCCGATCGGGTGGGTATCGTGGAGAAAACGGCGGGTCCGTATCCGCTCAGGTATCATTTTTTTTTTTTTTTTTGTATGTGTGACAGAGACAGAGAAACAGAGAGAGGGACAGATAGGGACAGACAGACAGGAAGGGAGAGAGACGAGAAACATCAATTCTTCGTTGCAGCTCCTTAGTTGTGCATTGATTGCTTTCTCATCTGTGCCTTGACCGGGAACTCCAGCAGACCAAGTGACCCCTTGCTCAAGCCAGCGACCTTGAGCTCAAACTGGTGAGCCTTGCTCAAACCAGATGAGCCCACACTCAAGCTGGCAACCTCGGGGTTTCGAACTTGGGTCCTCCGTGTCCTAGTCCAATGCTCTATCCCAGCGGTAGTCAACCTGGTCCCTACTGCCCACTAGTGGGCGTTCCAGCTTTCATGGTGGGTGGTAGTGCAGCAACCAAAGTATAAATATTATAAAAAGATAGATTTAACTAGAATAAGTTGTTTTATAAAAATTTATTCTGGCCTGACCAGGCGGTGGCACAGTGGATAGAGCGTTGGACTGGGATGCATAGGACCCAGGTTCAAGACCCCGAGGTCGCCAGCTTGAACACGGGCTCATCTGGCTTGAGCAAAAAGCCCACCAGCTTGAACCCAAGGTCACTGGCTCCAGCAAGGGGTCACTCGGTCTGCTGAAGGCCCGCGGTCAAGGCACATATGAGAAAGCAATCAATGAACAACTAAGGTGTTGCAACGCGCAATGAAAAACTAATGATTGATGCTTCTCATCTCTCTCCGATCCTGTCTGTCTGTCCCTGTCTATCCCTCTCTCTGACTCACTCTCTGTCTCTGTAAAAAATAAAAAAATTAAAAAAAAAATTTATTCTGCCAAACTTAGCGAAAACCCGACATAAAGTACTTGGTAAGTAATTATTATTATTATAATATGCTTTAACTTGCTGTCACTCTGCTTTATTCATTTTATAAAGTAAAGTGACTTTCCTACTTTATAAATCACCATGACTGTGGAACCGGTGGGTGGAGAGAAAATGTTGCTACTAACAGAGATACAAAAGTGGGCGGTAGGTATAAAAAGGTTGATTACCCCTGCTCTATCCACTGCGCCACCGCCTAGTCGGGCTCACGTATCATTTTTAATAATCGGGTAGCAATACTGGAGACACAAAGAAAACAGTAAGAACATAGCCTGCCCTTTATTGCCTTCTCATTCCATAAATCTCTGTATTATGCAGTCACGAAAAAAAAAAGAAAAAAAGGTCATGATTATTGAAAAGGCAGAAGGCTGAAACTCCCCAGGGGTGGCTGACTATGCTGTTGCGTTTATCTGTGTAAATATTTGCATCAGCACGGGCGGGAAGTCACAATTTCAGGTGAGCCGTGGGAAGGTGTTGGGGACTGAAGGATGTCCCCGAAAGGTGCCACATTTTGACGCCCAGAACGTTTCCGTCTGGGGCAGCAGGTGAGGATGTGAGGGTCAAGGACATGCAAAGGAGCCCCGTCATTACAAGTGTCCTTAGAAGACGGGAGCCAGGGGACGAGGGTCGGAGAAGCAGGTGTGAGGTTGGAAGGAAGGAGTTGGAGTCATGTCCTTTGGCGACAGAGGAAGCCACCAGGAGCCAAGGAATGTAGGCAGCTTTTAAAGGCGCTTAGCCTTGAAAAGGCTTTTCTTTTTAAATTTTTATTTATTGATGGATGTATGAATGATGGATGGATGGATAGATGAGTGGATGGATGGGTGGATGGATGATGAATGGATGGATGGATAGATGAGTGAATGAATGGATGGATGGATGGATGGATGAATGATGGATAGATGAGTGGATGGATCGGTGGGTGGATGTATGAATGATGGATGGATGGATAGATGAGTGGATGGATGGATGGATGAGTGGATGCATGGATGGATGAGTGGATGCATGGATGGATGTATGAATGATGGGTAGATGAGTGGATGGATCGGTGGGTGGATGTATGAATGATGGATGGATGGATAGATGGATAGAAGAGTGGATGGATGGATGGATAAATGAATGACGGATAGATGAGTGGATGGATGAGTGGATGGATGGATGGATGGATGGATGAATGACGGATGGATGGGTAGATGAGTGGATGGATGGATGGATGGATGATGGATAGATGACTATGGATGGGTGGGTGGATGGACAGATGTATGGATGGGTGGATGATGGATGGATGGATGGATGATAGATAGATGAATGGATGGATGGGTAGATAGAGATAGATAGATAGATAGATAGATAGATAGATAGATAGATAGAGCAAAACTGACTCAGGTGAAGGCTGAGGGATTCCCACCCTCAAACTACTGACATTTGGGACTGGATGACACTCTTCGCTGGGTCTCCCCTGTTCACTGTACGGTGTTTCCACCCACAAGATGCTCCTGGTCTGCTCTCCCGGTTGTAACAAGCAAAAACAACTCCAGCCGGTACACAGTGTCCCCTGCAGGGCTGTGCAGACTCATCCCCAGGTGACTGCCCCCAACAGAAACCGAGAGCCTCTTCTCTGCTCTGCCCCACAGGCATGGACGCCACCGACGGATACCGGGCCCTTCAGTGGAACGGAGGCTCAGGCGGACTCCCCGAGAACGAGACCACCTTCGCCAGGATCCTGCAGAGACAGGGTTATGCCACAGGCCTCATAGGTACCCGTGCTCACAGTGGCCGGTCACCTTGGAAACAGTGATTCCAAGACGATGTGCTCTTGTGTTTACTGGAATTTCAAGTCTGTGTATCGGATCCGGCTCTGACCCCTGATTGCCTGGTCCACACACTCGATCTGTATTTTAAAGGATGTTATATGCTTCACGTTCCAAATCGTAGAAAGCTTTTGGAGTTCAGAGATCCTCATGTCTAGTTGTTTTGTTTTTTATTTTTTTCCATGGTGTTCACCTTTTCCCAGTATTTTTATTTTCCTAAAATGTAGCTGGGGAAATAAAGGTAGATTAGAGCAGATTTCTGCAGGTTTTGAAGACATCTTGCAAATGGGGGGAAGGCAGGCAGTGAGCAGGGACCCAGTTTCCACTCCGAACGTCCAAGTCACGGCAGACATACTTTGGAATCTTATTGATCCCGTTTTGTGCCAAATGGGAGCTGGCCGAGGGCCTGGGGCACGTGACGTAGACAGAAAGTGCCCCCCCGGACAACCCACATCTTCCATTTGGTCCCAGAGATTGAGATTGGGGTGGAGGGGAAGATTGTAACGTTCCGTCTCTGTGGTTTTGTTCTAAGTAGTTGTTGCTTCTAAAAAAATGTATAATGGCATCATGATTATTATTAGTTGTTACTTTCCGAGTCATAACATTTTTCGAGAGCCAGCTCCTGTTTTCAAGGAGTTTGGTATTACTAAATGATATTAGTATGTTATTATTTTTTAAAGATTTTGTTTATTGATTTTTAGAGAGAGAAGAGAGAGGGAGAGAAACGGGTAAGGGAGGAGCAGGAAGCATCAACTCATAGTTGCTTCTCATATGTTCCTGGATGGATAGATGAATGGATGGATGAATGGATGATGGATGGATTGATGGATGGATGGATGAATAGATGATAGTTGGATGGACTGATGGATGGATGGATGGATGATGATGGATGGATGGGTGGATGATGGATGGATGCATTGATGGATAGATGGTGGTTGGATGGATGGATGGATGGATGATGGATGGATGGATGGATGGATGGATAGATGATAGTTGGATGATGGATGGATAGATAGGCAGATGATTGATGGATGGATGGATGGATGGATGGATGGGTGAAGGCTGGGTGGATGCATAGATGGTGGTTTGGATGGATGGATGGATTTAGATGATGGATGGATAGATAGATGGATGGGTGATGGATGGATGGATCATAGATGGATGATGGATGGATGGATGGATGGATGGATGGATTTAGATGATGGATGGATAGATAGATGGATGGGTGATGGATGGATGGATGGATCATAGATGGATGATGGATGGATGGATGGATGGATGTGTGAATGGCTGGGTGGATGGATAGATAGATGATGGATGCTGCATGGATGAATGGATGGATGGGAGCATTGTTAGCTGGATGAATGGATGGATGGATGGATGGGTGGATGGGTAGATGATAGATGAATGATTGGATGGATGGATGGATGGATGGATGAATGATTGGATGGATGGATGGAATGATGGATGGATAGATAGATAGAGCAAAAACTGGGCAAGCCTGGGGTCTTGAACCAGTGACTTCAGCATCCCAGGTAGACGCTCTATCCTCTGTGCCACCACAGGTCTTGTGAGTTATTTAGTAGCAGAGTGATGTAGCGTGAGAAGTGTTTGACCCCAAACACCCCAGGAGATCTTAAACCTTCAGTTGCTTGATAACCTTCATTTCCATCGATACCTTCATTCGAACTCGTGAAGCCCACGGTACCCATCTAAACACCAACATCAAATTCACGTTGTTCCTCCTCCCTCTGTCAGGTTTCTATTATATTCCCCTTTCCTTTCAAATTTTTCTCATAGTCCTTTTTTCCCCCCTCTCAACTTTCTATTATCCTTTCTCTCTTTGGAATTTCTATCTTTTTTTTTTTTTTTGGTCTTTAGAATTTCCACCCTGTCCCTCTTCCATTTCAAATTTGGCCAGTTCACGCGTGCTTCGAGGTGAGAACATCCAAGTCCTTCCAACAGGGGACCTTCCACATAGCTTTCTGTCTTTTTTTTGTATTTTTCTGAAGCTGGAAACGGGGAGAGACAGTCAGACAGACTCCCGCATGCGCCGGACCGGGATCCACCCAGCATGCCCACCAGGGGCGACGCTCTGCCCACCAGGGGGCCATGCTCTGCCCCTCTGGGGCCTCGCTCTGCCACGACCAGAGCCACTCTAGCGCCTGGGGCAGAGGCCAAGGAGCCATCCCCAGCGTCCGGGCCATCCTTGCTCCAATGGAGCCTTGGCTGCGGGAGGGGAAGAGAGAGACAGAGAGGAAGGAGGGGGGGTGGAGAAGCAAATGGGCGCCTCTCCTATGTGCCCTGGCCGGGAATCGAACCCGGGTCCCCCGCACGCCAGGCTGACGCTCTACCGCTGAGCCAACCAGCCAGGACCGCTTTTTGTCTTAACGTCTTGCGTCTGGTCTCCAGGAAAATGGCACCAGGGCGTCAACTGCGAGTCCCGCACGGACCACTGCCACCACCCGCTCCGCCATGGGTTCGACTACTTCTACGGCCTGCCCTTCACGCTGGTGAACGACTGCGACCCAGCCCGGCCGCCCGAGGTGGACGCGGCCCTCAGGGCGCGGCTCTGGCGCCACACCCAGCTGGCGGCCGTGGGCGTCCTGACCGCGGCGCTGGCCAAGGCCGGCGGGCTGGTCTCCGCCCCCTGGAAAGCTGTCGCGGGGGCGGCCGGGCTCCTCCTCCTGGGCTTCGGGTCCTGGTACGCCAGCTTCGGGTTCGTGCGCCGCTGGAATTGCATCGTCATGAGGAACCACCACGTCGTGGAGCAGCCCATGGATTTGGAGAGGGCGGCCCGGCGTCTGCTCAGGGAAGCCGTGTCCTATATCGAGAGGTACTTCGACCTCCACCTTTGTTCTTCTTCTTCTTTTCTTTTCTTTATTTTATTTTCTATTTTTTTAAGCTTTTGTTATTATTTTGTTTTTTACAGAGACAGAGAGTCAGAGAAAGGGACAGATAGGGACAGACAGACAGGAACAGAGAGAGATGAGAAGCATCAAACATCAGTTTTTTGTTGCGACAACTTAGTTGTTCATTGATTGCTTTCTCATATGTGCCTTGACCAGTGGGGCTACTGCAGACCGATTGACCCCTTGCTGGAGCCAGCGACCTTGGGTCCAAGCTAATGAGCTTTTGCTCAAACCAGATGAGCCCCTGCTCAAGCTGGCGACCTCAGGGTCTCAAACCTGGCCTGGGTCCTTCTGCATCCCAGTCCGACGCTTTATCCCAGGGGTCCCCAAACTACGGCCCGCGAGCCTCATGCGGCCCCCTGAGGCCATGTATCCGGCCCCCCTGCCGCACTTCCGGAAGGGGCACCTCTTTCATTGGTGGTCAGTGAGAGGAGCACATTGACCATCTCATTAGCCAAAAGCAGGCCCATAGTTCCCATTGAAATACTGGTCAGTTTGTTGATTTAAATGTACTTGTTCTTTATTTTAAATATTGTATTTGTTCCCCGTTTTGTTTTTTTTACTTTAAAATAAGATATGTGCAGTGTGCATAGGGATTTGTTCATAGTTTTTTTTTTATAGTCCGGCCCTCCAACGGTCTGAGGGACAGTGAACTTGCCCCTTGTGTAAAAAGTTTGGGGACCCCTGCTCTATCCACTGCACCACCGCCTGGTCAGGCTCTTCTTCTTTTCTTTAACATGTATTATATATTTTTTTATTATAGTTGACACACCATATTATAATATTTCAGGTTCAGGGGTACAGCATAGTGGTAAATACTTATATAGTTCTCACAAAAGAATCCTCTGAGAAGTCTAGCGCCCACCTGGCTCCCTCCGTAGAGATGACCATATGACTGACTCTGTTCCCCGTGCTGGACGTGACGTCCTGTGGCTGTGCTGTGACTGCCCACCTGTGCCTCTCAGTCCCTTCCCCTTGGTCACCTGGACTCCCAACCTCCCTCCCGTCTGGCGACCATCTGTTCTCTGTGTCTGTGAATCTATTACTGTTTGGCTTGTTTATTTATTTTGTTTTTTTAGATTCCACATATGGGTCCTTGTCTTTCCCTGGCAGGCTTCTTTCACTCAGCATAATGCTGTCCGGGTCCACCCGTGCCATCGCAAATGTTAAGATTTCTTTTCTTTTTCAGGGGTGTGTAGTATTCCATTGTGTAAATGGACCACAGCTTTTTTTATCCGTTCCTCTCCTGAGGGGCCCCTGGGTTATTTCCAGATCTCAGCTATTATAAATAATGCTTCCATGAACACGGGGGAGGGGGGTGCCCATATTTTTGAATTTGTGTTTTGAGTTTCTTCAGCTACATTCCCAGAAGTGGAATCACTGGGTCATAAGGCAGTTCCGTTTTTAATTTTTGGAGGAATCTCCATACTGTTTTCCACAGTGGCTGCACCAGTCTGCATTCCCACCAGCAGTGCGGGAGGGTTCCCTTTTCTCCACACCAAGGGGTCCCCAAACTTTTTACACAGGGGGCCAGTTCACTGTCCCTCAGACCGTTGGAGGGCCGGAGTATAAAAAAAACTATGAACAAATCCCTATGCACACTGCACATATTTTATTTCTTTCTTTTTTTTTTTTTTTTTTGTACTTTTCTGAAGCTGGAAATGGGGAGACAGTCAGACAGACTCCCGCATGCGCCTGACCGGGATCCACCCGGCATGCCCACCAGGGGGCAATGCTCTGCCCATCTGAGGCGTCACTCTGTCGAGACCAGAGCCATTCTAGCGCCTGGGGCAGAGGCCAAGGAGCCATCCCTAGCGCCCGGGCCATCGTTTGCTCCAGTGGAGCTTCGGCTGCGGGAGGGGAAGAGAGAGACAGAGAGGAAGGAGAGGGGGAGGGGTGGAGAAGCAGATGGGCGCTTCTCCTGTGTGTCCTGGCCGGGAATTGAACCCAGAACTTCCACATGCCAGGCCGACGCTCTACCGCTGAGCCAACCGGCCAGGGCCATATATCTTATTTTAAAGTAAAAAAACAAAATGGGAACAAATACAATATTTAAAATAAAGAACAGATAAATTTAAATCAACAAACTGACCAGTATTTCAATGGGAACTGTGCTCCTCTCACTGACCACCAATGAAAGAGGTGCCCCTTCCGGAAGTGCGGCGGGGGCCGGATAAAGGGCCTCAGGGGGCCGCGTGCTGCCCATGGGCCATAGTTTGGGGACCCCTGCTCCACACGCTCGCCAGGGCGGTTGTTGACTTACTGATGAGAGCCATTCTGACAGGTGCAAGGTGACATGTCACTGTGGATTTCATTTGCGTCTCTCTGACGATGTGTGACCGTGGGTGTCCTGTCCGTGGGCTCCTGCCCACCTGAAACCACCCCAGGTGAAGAGGGAGATGAGGTCTAAGACCACCTGAGTCTCCTCAGATGGCTTGGGAAGCATTCAGCCTCCGACGGATTTCGGTTTCCAAAGCTCGAGTCGGTCTGCCTTGCAGGAAGGGTCCCTCCCGGCAGCCGCCGTGTCGAAAGGGACTGTCTCTCCGTTTCAGAAACAAGGACGGGCCGTTCCTGCTCTTCCTGTCCTTGCTGCACGTCCACATCCCCCTCGTCACCGCGCCCGAGTTCCTCGGGAAGAGCCCGCACGGCCTGTACGGCGACCACGTGCAGGAGATGGACTGGCTGGTGGGTAAGTCCGGCCGCGACTCGGCGGCACGCGCTCTCGGCGTGACCGCCGACAACGGTGACCCACGGGGCCGCCTGGCTGGGCGGCGGGTTGCCACAGGGTAAGAAGAAAGAAAGAATACCAAGAATGTTCTTCCGGCCTGACCTGTGGTGGCGCAGTGGATAAAGCGTCGACCTGGAAATGCTGAGGTCGCCGGTTCGAAACCCTGGGCTTGCCTGGTCAAGGCACATATGGGAGTTGATGCTTCCAGCTCCTCCCCCCTTCTCTCTCTCTGTCTCTCCTCTCTCTCTCTCTCTCTCTCTCTCTCTGTCTCTCCCTCTCCTCTCTAAAATGAATAAATAAATAAATAATTTAAAAAAATTAAAATAAAAAAAAAAAGAATGTTCTTCCAGGCCAGCGTTCATGTGTCCCTCTGCTCCCTTCTGATTTCTCGGTGCGCTCTGGTGCGGATGTCTCTCTTCTGCAACGTCACGGGGGCCCCAGGTGGCCACGCGCCAAAGTCATCGACTCTTCGTTCCAGACGTTGAAACGTTGACATAAGAAACGACGCTCCGCTCCCAGACTGTAAAAAGTTTTCAAGGGGACAGGCACGAATGTCTGTTTGAGATAAGAAAGAACAGCGACTCAGGAAGCCGTGATTCAGGCGGGAGCTCGGATAGCGTCCCCATGAGGACACCAAGGTGATGGGTGGTTATGAGGAAGGGACAGGGGACGGTGACGTGCGCAGCAGGGTGCCGTTGTTGCTATAGGTGCAGGTGACGTGAGGTGGCAACGCTGACTCTAGCACTGGGTTTAATCACCAGTCACGGGGCTGTCCGTCCAGTGGTGACGTACCTGCTGTCTGGTCACCTTTGCAAACAGTGCTTGGGGACAGCAGGTGGCTGTGGGCCCCGTGCAGAGGTCATTTGTCCTGATTCAGCGTCCAGAGGTTTGGGGCGTCGCACGTGCAAGACGGCTCTTCTGGGACGGCAGCTTCGGCTCCGTGTGGAAGGGACTCTGTTTATGTTCCTTTTATCAAGTGTTTCCCGAGGCAAACACAGGGGGCATCAGGGGACCAGAGAAGGAGGGAGCACGGGACCGTGGCCCCCGGGGTGTCTCATCAACCGGCTTCCAAGTTCTGTCCGGGCTCCGTCAAGAAAGCAGGTTCCGTGGTTTGCCGGTGGCCCTGCCCGGCTGTGCCCGGGCGTCCGCCTGCCCACGCCCAGAGGTGCTCGGGGCCCCGGCTTCCTCCTGTCTGTGGGCAGGGCTCTCCCCTTCCCCCGTCCCTCCCCACGGTCCCCCCTCCTCGCTCGCACGATGGACACGCAACCGCGGCAAACTGAGCGCGTGCCGCGGGCAGCCTGCCGGCCGTGCTTGCTTCCTGCTTCCTTCACTGCTGGCATTGTGGCGAGCAAGGTTCTGAACCCCCGTCTTCCATCACAGTGAGATGCGTCTTCACGTGTTGCGGTCTCCTTTGTCACTGCGGCAGCAGCCTGGAGTTGGCGGTCCCCTTTTGTGACTCTGGGAAGCAATGATTTATTTATACACAATAGCCGGAAGAAGGACTTGTGTCCAGGTCGCCGATGAGGCTGTTTTATGTCCTTTGCCCTGACCTGTTCCTCTGCTTCCACCTGTTTTCCGTCCAGGTCAGATTCTCAACGCCCTGGAAGAGAGCGGTGTGGCCAACGCCACCTTCACGTACTTCACGTCTGACCACGGGGGACATTTGGAGGCAAGGGACGGAGAAGGCGCCCAGCTCGGGGGATGGAACGGAGTCTACAGAGGTAAGACCCCGGGGGGCGTCTAGGAGAGGGGGACGTCAGTAAGAGCAGACTCGAAAGGTGTTTGTTGGGCGTTCACTATACGCCACGTAGGTTCCCCGGTCCGATACCGAGTCCATCCAGAATTTTTAAAAATTAAAAAAAAGGGCCCTGGCCGGTTGGCTCAGTGGTAGAGCGTCGGCCCAGCGTGTAGGAGTCCCGGGTTCGATTCCTGGCCAGGGCACACAAAAGAAGCGCCCATCTGCTTCTCCAATCCTCTCCCTCTCCTTCCTCTCTGTCTCTCTCTTCCCCTCTGCGGCCAAGGCTCTACTGGAGCAAAGATGGCCCGGGCACTGGGGATGGCTCCTTGGCCTCTGCCCCAGGCGCTAGAGTGGCTCTGGTCGCAGCAGAGCGACACCCCGGAGGGGCAGAGCATCGCCCCCTAGTGGGTAGAGCATCGCCCCCTGGTGGGCGTGCCGGGTGGATCCCGGTCGGGCGCATGCGGGAGTCTGTCTGACTGTCTCTCCCCGTTTCTGGCTTCAGAAAAATACAGGAAAAAAAAATTAAAAAAAGGAAGGAAATGAGCAGAACCACCCTTGTGTTTGCATGAAATCACAGTAACGCCTGTGAACTTATCCTTGATTGTGTTGGTCGAGACAGTCACACAAAGACTGCCCCGAGTTTCATGGGGGGGGGGGGACCGGTGTGGCCCGCACCTGCTGGTGGGGGCGTCACAACCTTCTGGAACGACCCCTGTGGCCAGCCTTAGGAGATAGAATACTGCTCACAAATAGGAAGGCATATTTCAAAATGAATGTGATGCAATAGAATAGACCCCCTATTTCTGCGGGCAGCACCCCAAGCTGCCATCACGGGCACCGAGGCACGTGGGTGTCTGTGGACAGACACACTCGGTGTGTGCGTGCCACTGTCACTTTACTTACAGGCGGCAAAGGCATGGCCGGCTGGGAAGGCGGCATCCGTGTGCCCGGACTCTTCCGCTGGCCCGGGGTGCTGCCCGCCGGCCGGGTCATCCACGAGCCCACCAGTCTGATGGACATCTTCCCCACCGTGGTCCAGCTGGGGGGCGGCGAGGTGCCCCGGGACAGGTACGGGGCCACCCAGGGAAGCCGTCTACGGTTGCGCGGAGACACGACATGCACGTGCCGTGTCACCCTGGCGTGTGATGAGACCTCTGCTTCCCTCACACCCGACACTTTTCCCAGACACGGGGGAAAAGCTAGAATGTAAAAAACACTAAAAAACATTCCGAAGCCCTCCAGCGTCGGGGACAGCTTCACGTGAAATAGCCACGTGGATGATGGATGGATGATGGATGAATGACTGGGTGGATGGATGGATAATGGATGAATAGATGATGGATGGATAGATGATGGATGGATGGATGGATGGATGGATGGATGGATGGATGAATGATGGATGATGGATGGATGGATGATGGATGGATGATGAGTGGGTGGATGGATGGATGGATGGATGAGTGGGTGGATGATGGATGGATGGATGGATGGATTGATGGATGATGGATGGGAAAAACATCAGATGAAGTGACATCCGGGGTCCAAGATGCCCCAGTGTTGGAGAAATGTTAGACCTCTGCACCACAAGGCGGAGATGAACTCCTTAGAAAGTGACGCGTTAGAAAACATCCCCCTCCCGTCATTCCCTGGAATGCGGTCTTGCCCGCAGGCTGAGGAAGTTATGAATAGTAGGATTTAAAATCCATTTCTTAGCCCTGGGCAGATGGCTCGGTGGGTTAGAGCGTCATCCTGGTCCGCAGAGGTGGCCAGTTCGAGCCCCGGTCAGGGCACGTGCAGGAGGAGATCAGTGTGCTTCTCTCTGTCTCCTCCGCAGCTGGAATTCGAGAGGACTTTGTGTTAACATCCGAGGTGACAGTGGTGTGTGTGTCTGTGTGTGCTGCTCATGGGACTCTGAATAATAGATGGCCTTGCAGTCGGGTCACAGCTCAGGGAGACAGCTGAGCTCTGAGTCCACCTGCCGGCAGCTGGGCACTTGCAACCCCGTGAGCTGGTTCCCGGGTGCGTAGCCCAGGCAACCTTGGCCTGATTCCTTCCTGCTCTCTCCTCACTGCATCAGGGTGATTGACGGCCGCAGCCTGCTGCCTTTGCTGCAAGGAGCTGCCCGGCGCTCGGAGCACGAGTTCTTGTTCCACTACTGTGGGGCGTCTCTGCACGCCGCGCGCTGGCATGACACGCAGAGTGAGTACCCGCCCGCCTGGCAGTGTGGGGCTGTGTCAGCTGGGATGTGCCACACACACAGAAACAAGAACATGTTGTTGATGGATAGATGATTGATGGATGCGTGGACAGGTGGACAGATGGATAAATGGATGGATGGATGATGGATGGATGAATTGATGGATGAATGATGGATGGGGGATGGATGGATGGATGGGTGGAAGGATGAATAGATGATGGATGGATAGATGATGGATGGATGGATGGATGATGGATGGATGATGAGTGGGTGGATGGATGGATGGATGGATGAGTGGGTGGATGATGGATGGATGGATGGATGATGGATGAATGATTGGATGGATGGATGGATGGATGGATGAATGACTGGGTGGATGGATGGATAATGGATGGATGAATAGATGATGGATGATGGATGGATGGATAGATGGATGATGGATGGGTGGATGATGGATGGATGGATGGATGGATGGATGGATGGATGATTGGATGGGTGGATGGATGGATGACTGGGTGGATGGATGGATGGATGATGGATGGATGGATAGATGGATGATGGATGGGTGGATGATGAATGGATGGATGGATGGATGGATGGATGGATGATTGGATGAATGGAGGGATGGATGATTAGATGGAAGGGAACATGGATGAGTGAATGGATGGATGGATGGGTGATGGATGAATGAGTGGATGGATGGATGATGGATGGATGATGAATGCATGGATGGATGGATGGATGAATAGATGGATGAATGATGGATGGATGATGGATGGATGGATGGATGGATGATGGATGGATGGATGGATGATGGATGGATGAATAGATGATGGATGGATAGATGATGGATGGATGGATGATGGATGGATGGATGGATGGATGGATGGATGATGGATGGATGATGAGTGGGTGGTTGGATGGATGGATGGATGAGTGGGTGGAGGATGGATGGATGGATGGATGATGGATGAATGATTGGATGGATGGATGGATGGATGACTGGGTGGATGGATGGATAATGGATGGATGGATGGATGGGTGGACGGATGGATGACTGGGTGGATGATGGATGGATGGATGGATGGATGGAGGGATGGATGATTAGATGGAAGGGAACATGGATGAGTGAATGGATGGATGGATGGGTGATGGATGAATGAGTGGGTGGATGGATGGATGGATAGATGAAGGGATGGATGGATGATGGATGGATGGGTGGGTGGACGGATGGATGACTGGGTGGATGGATGGATGGATGGATGAATGATTGGATGGATGGATGGATGGATGCATGGATGATGGATGGGTGGTGGATGATATAGGGATGGATGAATAGATAGACACATAGAGAGAGACAGATAAGGACTGACTCTCGTGGTTATGGTTCCGGGTGGTCTGACATCTGCAGGGCAAGCCGGCAGCCTGTTAGGTGTGATGCTGGTCTCTTGTGTGTGGCAGTTAAAAACTCAGGCAGTGAGTCTGCTGTGGTCTGGAGGCACAATTCCTTCATCTTTGGGGGCCTCTATTTTCTCATAACTTCTTCAACTGATTGGGTGAGGCCCACCTACACTAGGGAAGACAGTCTGCTCATTTGAATGTTAAACTCGTTTATAAAAAAAACAACACAGAATGCCTTCATGGGACATGTAGACTGCTGTTAGGCCACCTATGTGGGTATCCCAGCCTGGCCACGCTCACACATGGAATTCCCTGCCACAGAAGAAATCCTTCTCTTACCAGCTGAGAAGAGACTCACTCGATATCTCCTGGGGGGTGGGGGGGAGGGTGGCAGTGGGTGCCCCATTTACGGGGGAAGGGACTTCACTTTGTGCTGTCCTGTGAGTGGCTACATTATCTGCCAATCATGGAGTCCAAATGAACCTCTCACGGACACAGCCAGACCTGTGTCCATCAGGCCAGTGTTACTGTTCGATATTGATTCAACGAACAGTTAGAGGCAAAGGGTGAGAATGTCCCAGTGGTCCCGCACAGAGCGACACCGAGCACTTTGAGATGAGTCTTGTTGCTTCTCTGAGCCTGGAGTACAGGTGCGCGCGCACACACACATGCACGCGCGCTCACGGATAAGACAGCGTGGATGTCCCACGTGCTCACCTCAGCTTGCATTCTTCTCTCTTCTTTCTTTGTATCCTGGGAGGGGGGGTGTTGGTGAACGTACCTTAGTGTCAGGACCTGGGCCAGGTGCCTGCTGTGGGTCAGGCTCCTGCTGCCCTGACCACCTCCCTGTTTGCATTTAGATGGAAGACTCTGGAAGGTCCACTACGTGACCCCGCGGTTCCACCCGCCGGGCGCGGGGGCCTGCTACGGCCGCGGCGTCTGCCCCTGCTCCGGGGACGGCGTGACCCGGCACAGCCCCCCGTTGCTGTTTGACCTCTCCACGGACCCCTACGAGGCACGACCCCTGTCCCCGGACTCGGAGCCGCTGTACCACGCGGTGGTTGCCAGGGTGGGCGAGGCCGTGGAGGAGCACAGGGGGACCCTGAGCCCCGTGACTCCGCAGTTCTCCCTGACCCGCATCCTGTGGAAGCCGTGGTTGCAACCTTGTTGTGGGATCTTTCCCTTCTGCTCCTGCCGGCAGGACGAGGACCCCGGGGGGACGTGACCTCACGTGGTCTAGACCGCTGCCCTCACCTCGTAGCGCCTCCCACATGCGGGCGAGGGTGTGGAGAAAAGGGAGCCCCCCCCCCCCCCCCCTGCACTGCTGGTGGGAAGGCAAGCTGGTGCAGCCACGGTGGAAAACAGGATGGAGTTTCCTTAAATCGTTACCAGCAGAGCTGCCTTCTGACCCAGTGACTGCACTTCTGCAAATTTACATGAAGGGAATAAAAACAGGACTGCAAAGTGGCTCATGGCAAGAATCTCTACAACACCTGTGACGTGAATACAACCTCAGAGTCCATCAGTGAAGGCATGGATCAAAAACATGTGACATAGATAGATATAAATAGAGATAGATAGATAGATGATAGATGGATTAAGATAGATAGACAGACAGACAGACTATACGTATGTCTGCAGTGCACTATACATGGATGGTTGGATGGATGGATGGATGGATGGACGGACGGACGGACTATACGTATGTCTGCAGTGCCTTATGGATGGATGGATGGATGGATGGATGGACTATACATATATCTGCACAACAGATAGATGATAGATAGATAGACTGTACATATGACTGCAGTGCACTATAGATGGATGGATGGATGGATGGATGGACTATATATCTGCAGTGCATGATATAGATAGACTATACATATGTCTGCAGTGCACTATGGATGGATGGATGGATGGATGGATGGATGATAAATAGACTGTACATGTCTGCAGTGCACTAAGATGGATGCATGGATGGATGGATAGATAGACTATATGTATATCTGCAGTGTACTATACATAGATAGATAGATGATAGATAGATAGACAGACAGATAGACTATGCATATGTCAGCAGTGCACTAAGATGGATGGGTGCATGGATGGATGGATGGATGGGTGGATGGATAGATAGACTGTACATATGTCTGCAGTGCACTAAGATGAATGGATGGATAGATATATAGACTATATGTCTGCAGTGCACTATACATTGATAGATAGATGATAGATAGATAGATAAACAGATAGATAGACTATGCATATGTCTGCAGTGCACTATAGATGGATGGATGGATGGATGGATGGATGGATGGATGGACGGACTATATATCTGCAGAGCGCGATAGATAGATAGATAGACAGACAGACAGATAGATGGTACGTGTGTCTCCAATGCACTACTACTCACCCAGAAGAAGGAAGGGATCTTGGGGAAAATAAACGGAAAGGAAGTACAGCCAATAAGATAAAAAGAGTCCCATTAAAATGGAGTGGAGCTGCCATCCCTGAGGAAGTGTCTTGCACGGCCGACGCCCCAAACCTCTGGACGCTAGAACAGGACAGAATGACCTCTGCATGGGGCGTAAAGCAACCTGGTGTCCCCTAGTGCTGTTTGCAAAGGGGACCAGATACAGCAGGTATGTGAGTACCGGATGGACAGACGGCTCCAGATTTAACCCACTGTTCAGAGTCTGCGTCATGTAATGTCACCTGCACCCATAGCAATGCCTCCCTGCTGTGGGTGTCACCGTCCCCTGTCCCTTCCCCATAAACACCCATCACCTGTGTCTCCTCATGGGGACGCTATCCGAGCTCCTGTCTGAATCAGGGCTTCCCAAGTAGCTGTTCTTCCAAACCTCAGATGCGATTACCTCTCACTGTTCATAGACCTCTCAAAGCTGAAATCCCGTAAATTATAAATTATACCCCTGGTCAACAATTACTGCAAAGACCTCTTTGTCTCTGTTGTTGACTTTTTCTTTCTCTCCCCCCCCGCCCCCAGTTTTATTGAGAAATGATGGACATCCGTCACTTTATGTTTAAGGTATTCAGCATCATGACGTCACTTCTGTTGTGAGGTCACCACACTAATGTTAGGTAACACCCATCACCTCAGAGAGATACTATAAAAGAAGAAAAATGCTTTTTTTTTTTCAATTGTGATGAGAACCCTTGGGATTCACCCCCCCTAATGGCTTTCCAGTACGCCCCACGGCCCTGTTCGCCCTCCGCGTGATGTCGTGTGTCCCCTCCTCAGAAGCTGGCATCCCGCACCCCTCGACGGCTGGGGACCACCCATCGGATCGCTTTCTCTGTGAATCTCGGCAGTTTGGTTTTTGTTTTTTTACACTGCACGTAGAGTGAAATCGTGCGGTCCTTGTCTTTCTCTGTCTGACTTATTTCACTCAGCACAATGCCCTCCGGGTCCGCCATGCTCTGGCCAATGGCAGGATTCCCATTTTGTTTTGTTTTTTTTATGGCCAAGTAATAGTCCTTATTATACAAGTGCTAATGGCGGGTTCTCCTTTTTCATGGCTGAGTAATATTCCTTTGTGTGTGTATATGTGTGTATGTGTGTATATATATGCACTGATGACAGAATTCCCCTTTTCATGGCTGAGTAATATTCCTGTGTATATATTTACTAGTGGTAGGGTTTTCTTTTTCATGGCCAAGTAATATTCCTTTGTGAATGTATATATGTCTGTATGTGCCAAGGGCATGATTCCCTTTTCTCATGGCCAAGTAATATTCCTTTGCATGCATATATATGTGTGTGTGTACTCACACACAAATGGCAGGATATCCTTTCTCATGGCTGAGTAATATTCCTGTGTGTGTATATGCACTAATGGTAGGGTTTCCTTTTTCATGGTCGAGTAATATTTCTTTGTGCGTGTATATGTGTGCCAAGGACAGGACTCCCTCTTTTTTCACAGCTTATTAATATTCCTTTGTATATATATATGCACTAATGGCAGAATTCTCTTTTTCATGGTCGAGTAATATCCCTTTGTAGACATGTACTAATGGTAGGGACTGAGTAATATTCCTTTGTATATATGCACTAATGGCAGAGTTCTCTTTTTCATGGCTTAGTAATATTCCTTTGTATATGTGCACTAATGGCAGAGTTCTCTTTTTCATGGCTTAGTAATATTCCTTTGTATATGTGCACTAATGGCAGAGTTCTATTTTTCATGGCTTAGTAATATTCCTTTGTATATATGCAAATGGCAGAGTTCTCTTTTTCATGGCTTAGTAATATTCCTTTGTATATGTGCACTAATGGCAGAGTTCTCTTTTCATGGCTTAGTAATATTCCTTTGTATATGTGCACTAATGGCAGAGTTCTCTTTTTCATGGCTTAGTAATATTCCTTTGTATATATGCACTGGTGGCAGAGTTCTCTTTTTCATGGCTTAGTAATATTCCTTTGTATATATGCACTGGTGGCAGAATTCTCTTTTTCATGGCTGAGTAATATTCCTTTGTAGACATGTACTAATGGTAGGGACTGAGTAATATTCCTTTGTATATGTGCACTAATGGTAGGGTTTCCTTTTTCATGATTGAGTAATATTCCTTTGTATATGTGCACGAATGGCAGAGATCTCTTTTTCATGGCTTAGTAATATTCCTTTGTATATGTGCACTAATGGCAGAGTTCTCTTTTTCATGGCTTAGTAATATTCCTTTGTATATGTGCACTAATGGCAGAATTCTCTTTTTCATGGCTGAGTAATATTCCTATGTGCATGTGTATGTGTGCGCCAAGGGCAGGATTCCCACTCTTTTTTCATGGCCGAGTAATTTTCCTTTGTAGATATGTACTGATAGGTTTCCTTTTTCATGGTCGAGTAATATTCCTTTGTAGACATGTACTAATGGTATGGGCTGAGTAATATTCCTTTGTATATATGTACTAATGGTAGGGTTTCCTTTTTCGTGACCGAGTAATATTCCTTTGTATATATGTTCTAATGGCAGAATTCTCTTTTTCATGGCTGAGTAATATTCCTTTGTATATATATACCACCTCTTCTTTATTTGTCCATCCGTGGACAGAAAGAGCTACTTCCCAGGAGCTCCGCTATCAATTCCGGTTGGCTCTTGTTTCTTCAGTCTACCCACCCACCCCCACCGCCACCCACAACTAACCCACTCAAACGGAAGGAACCCGCTCGAATGAAACCATACCTAAGCCGTCAGCTCAACGACAGATTCCAATGTCTCAGTTCTTAGAGACCAGGTAACCAAGTCACATTGCGCTGAATCAGGCCAGGAGACCGCTGTGAAGAAGGGGTTCCTGGATAGAGACGGATTGGGGGGCAAAAACCCCAGCCAGGACAATAGCTCCCCACCACTTAGACAATTCTTAACATCTCTAAACGATAGTTTACACAGAGAAGTAAACTTGTGCAACCTTCAAATGCGAAGGAGGACTCTAAATACTTTAAAGTTCTACTTTGGGTGAATTTAAATCTATTTTTAAATTATTTTTAAATATATTGTAAATAGAATTCTTTCAATGACAGCTGACATTCAATATCATTTTGTATTAGTTTCAGGTAGACTGCTTAGTGGTTACACAATCCTACACTTTTATAAAGTGATCTCTGGATATCCCCTGTAATAATTCATATTATTACAATATTGTTGACTATGTTCTCTATGCTCTACTTTGGCGATTCAACTTTTGGGGAATATATTCAAAGAAACCCAAAACATGAATTTTCTAAAGACTGTAGGCATCCCCCATGTTCATTGCAGCATAATTTACGATAGCCAAGCTCTGGACACAGTCCAATTAATTGCCTATCGATAGACAAGTGGATAAAAAAAAAAAATCCGTGGTCCCTTTAACCCAATGGAATATTAATCAGCCACAACAACAAATTCCATCTGACCATTTGCAGGAGCACGGATGGACCCACCCTGCAGGGTGTCCTGCCCTGTGAAACAAGTCGGTCAGAGAAAGACAAATATTATGGGATCTCACTTATACGTGGAATCTAAAGAGTGCTATAAACAAACAACAAAAAAATAAAGTTAGGCCCTGGCCGGTTGGCTCAGCGGTAGAGCGTCGGCCTGGCGTGCAGGGGACCCGGGTTCGATTCCCAGCCAGGGCACATAGGAGAAGCGCCCATTTGCTTCTCCACCCCCACCCCCTCCTTCCTCTCTGTCTCTCTCTTCCCCTCCCACAGCCAAGGCTCCATTGGAGCAAAGATGGCCTGGGCGCTGGGGATAGCTCCTTGGCCTCTGCCCCAGGCGCTAGAGTGGCTCTGGTCACAGCAGAGCGACGCCCCGGAGGGGCAGAGCATCGCCCCCTGGTGGGCAGAGCGTCGCCCCTGGTGGGCGTGCCGGGTGGATCCTGGTCGGGCGCATGCGGGAGTCTGTCTGACTGTCTCTCCCCGTTTCCAGCTTCAGAAAAGAAAAAAAAAATGAAGTTAAATGTTATTAAATGCATTATTTTCTAGCTCACTAAGGGGCTTGTAACCAACCTGACTCCTGGGACTGTCTTTATAATTTATTTTTTTTCCCCTTGAGGATTTGACCACGTGGTTCACTTGCTCATTCTCTGCTCATAATCTTGGTTAGCCATTGCTCAATCTTGGAGCTATTTTGATCATTCCACTCATCCCTTTTTTTTTTATTTTGCTACTAAACTTAAAAGAAAATGTGTTTCATCTGCCAAGTTCACACACCGGGGGTGCTTGGACTGGCACCAACATGTTTCGACGGGTGTTCTCTCTGCCAAGAAATAGTCCAATTTTGTTTCTCAGGACGGTGGAGGGAGCTGGGACGGAAGCCATCCGGTGTTTAACGTGAGGCGCTGTCCTGATCTGTCCACACAGAGATCCGTCAGATCGGAATAGATAATCGCTTTGCCAGCAGCAACTCCTTCTGCCTCAGCTTGTCTCAAATTCCACACAGGCCCTGGCCGGTTGGCTCAGTGGTAGAGCGTCGGCCTGGCGTGCAGGGGTCCCGGGTTCGATTCCCAGCCAGGGCACACAGGAGAAGCGCCCATCTGCTTCTCCACCCTTCCCCGTCTCCTTCCTCTCTGTCTCTCTCTTCCCCTCCCACAGCCAAGGCTCCATTGGAGCAAAGATGGCCCGGGCGCTGAGGATGGCTCCATGGCCTCTGCCTCAGGTGCTAGAATGGCCCTGGTTGCAACAGAGCAACACCCCAGATGGGCGGAGCATCACCTCCTGGTGGGCATGTTGGGTGGATCCCGGTTGGGCGCATGCGGGAGTCTGTCTGACTGCCTCCCCGTTTCCAGCTTCAGAAAAATACAAAATAAATTCCACACAGATACGCAGCCACCCCGACACTGTCCGTGTGCCTTCCTTCACGAACCAGATGGTGGCGCCGGTGGGCTGTGACTCAGCAACTCGGAGAGGCAGAACTATTAAGCTGTGTCCACCTTAACCCACCTGGCCATGTCAATAAACCTCAATAAACCATGCTTCTGCTCCCCATGTTATTTCTGTCTGCCCCCAAAGAATCACATAGTCCTAGGACAATAAATTTTTTTCTTTTAATTCTCTTTCTGTCCCACAACGTAAATGATAGTATAGGTCCAATCCCAGCTCTCGAGGATTGAACTTGTATGATTCTGGAATCCCGACATTAGGCAGGGCAGGTGTGGACACTGGTGTTCTTCAGTACAGTGTCATACCTCTGACGGATGTTAGAAGTCATCAAGATGTTCTTGAACTTCGCATGGACTGTTTTTAGAACATGTCACAGTGCTTATCAGATAGAGAGAAGTCAGTAAACATGGCATGGATGGATAGATGGATGGATGGATGGATGGATGGATGGATGGATGGATGGACGGACGGATGAATGGATTGATGGATGGTTGGATGGACGGACAGATGGATGGATGAAGGGATGGATGAATGGATAGATGAGTGGATGGATAGGTGAATAGATGGATGGATGGATGAAGGGATGGATGAATGGATAGATGGGTGGATGGATGGTGGATGGATGGATGGTGGATTTATGGATGGATGGATGGATGGTGGATTTATGGATGGATGGATGGATGGATGGACGGATGAATGGATTGATGGATGGTTGGATGGACGGACAGATGGATGGATGAAGGGATGGATGAATGGATAGATGAGTGGATGGATAGGTGAATAGATGGATGGATGGATGAAGGGATGGATGAATGGATAGATGGGTGGATAGATAGGTGAATAGATGGATGGAAAAATGAAGAATAAATAGATGATGTGTGGATGGATGATGTGTGGATGGATGGGCGGGATGAATAGGTGAGTGGATGGAAGGATGGATGGATGGATGATGAATGGATGATGGCTGGCTGGGAGGATAGATGGGCAGATGGATGGATGGATGGATGGTGGGTAGATGGATGGAAGGATGGATGGATGATGGATGGATGGGTGGGTGGATGATGGATGGATGGGTGGATGGATGGATGGATGGATGGATGGAGAGATCGATGGGTGGATGGATGGATGGATGGATGGACGGAGGGATGGATGGATTATTGATGGATGATGGATGGATGGATGATAGACAGATGGTTGGATGGTGACATGAAGTGAATGCTAACCAAAGGGCAGCTTCCCTGGACCCACGCACTTTACCGTTACCAGCAATTTGGGAAAACCTGTTTGCTAAAACAGAAACTTCTTACAGAGCAGAGACAGGCAGCCCCATTCCTCCCGTCTGTGAAACACAGCTGTTCCTGATTGCTCAGAGCGCATGCAAGCGCACACCACACCGGGAGGCGGGGCACACTGTCCTCATCACATTTTAATTAGAAGGCGTCCACGTCCACCCACAGCCAGCAGAATCACTAGGACACAGAACTGACACCCTTGCTGAATGTATTCCACAAGCCAGTGAACCGGCGCCCGTGGACATGGGATCTGTCCTCGGGAGAAGCTACATGGGGCTCATCGGCACACCTTCCCTCTCTAGGATGCCTGACTCGGACTCCTGTTTTCCATACCCCAGCACCATAGAGCAGATACCAGCATCCTTTCCCTGGGAGAAACCTACGGCATTATTCTCCTGGTTGGTCAGCACCGTACCCAACCCACCAAAGGCTAGGACCCTCTCTGGCTCTTTGCCGTGAACCCTTGTAGCAACGTATAGACGGCACGAAGCCAGACTCCAGAGCGTTCAGCACCCGGACGTAAGGAGAAAGCATCGCTTCATCCCTAACTCACACCTCGCACAAGCTAACACTACAACGAACGCTGTATGGCCAGCGTTGGCAAAGACTGTTTTTAGAACATGTCACAGTGCTTATCAGATAGAGAAAAGTCAGTAAACATGGGATGGATGGATGGATGGATGGATGGATGAATGATTGGATGGATGGATAGATTGATGGGTGGATGGATAGATGGATGGATGGACGAATGAAGAATGAATGGATGATGGATGGATGGATGGATGGATGATTGGATGGATGATTGGATGGATGGATGGATAGATTGATGGGTGGATGGATAAATGAATGGATGGATGGATGGATGAATGAAGAATGAATGGATGCATGGATGAGGGGTGGATGGGTGGAAGGAGAGATGGATGGGTGCATGGGTGCATGGACAAGCAGATGAATAGGTGAATGGATGGAAGGATGGATGGATGGATAGATTGATGGGTGGATGGATAGATGAATAGATGATGGATGGACAAATGAAGAATGAATGGATGCATGGATGAGGGGTGGATGGATGGAAGGAGAGATGGATGGGTGCATGGGTGCATGGACGGGCAGATGAATAGGTGAATGGATGGAAGGGTGGATGGATGCATGATGAATAGATGATGGATGGATGGATGGATGAATGAATGGATGAGTGGGTGGGTGCATGGATGGATGGGCAGATGGATGAATGGATGAATGGTGGGTCGGTGGGTGGATGGATAGATGGGCAGATGGATGTAACACACCCTGTTAGCCAAGGTAAACAGCGTCGGGGAATGAGCAGGTAGCCAAACGCACCCACTGAATTTAAACATCACCCTCGGACCTTCTCCCAAACGCGCGTCTACTTTACAGCACGGGCACGATGAATAAACTGTTCAGATGTTTAAAAAAAAACAACAACAAAACCATTTCCTTCTGTTCCACGCAGCACGGTCTGTGTTTCATCGTCCCTGTGGTGTCCAGAGAATTGTAACGTCGTGAGACGTGCCAACATCCGGCGTGAATTCACAAAATGAAGACACTTCTGAAGACGGGGCTTCCCGGCTCCGGGATAAAGTGCCCAGTCTCATAAAACTGAGAACCCCCCCCCTCCCCAAGAAAGAGCTGAGTTGAAGGGGGTTCTGGAGCACGGGGCACTCGATACGTTATTGGGAACTGAGGTAGTGAGATTTGCCTCCAAGTAACGTCTCCTCTGTAACCGTGAGCGAGTTTTCAGCACACTACAGAGTCAACAAACCTACAAGTTCTCCTGAAACCAGTAACTTAACCCCATTCAGAAGAGGTCACACATCCCAACGCCGGCTAGAATCTCTGTTTCAAATATCCCTGGACTCGAGTGTGACGTCCGGGGCAGCCTGAGGTTCCTGCAGTCGGGTTACACGGAACGGAAACGGACGCGCTTTCGCGAAGTCCCAACGACGAGACTCCACGCTCAAGGCGTCCACGTGCTTCCCGAAGAGAAGGTGCGTTCATATTTGAGGATCTTCAAGGTACTTGAATATATCTTAAGGTTGTTATTTGCTTAAGGACAGAATAAGTTCGGCGGTGACGTTAAACCTCGCGTAGGGCAGGCACTGTAGCTCCCATCTAAGGCAGCGTGGCAAAACCCCATGGCCTGGCCATTGTTGATGCTCTCCCAGAAGTCTCTTCCTCACCCCTTTGCCGAGAAAGGTGAGGAGACCTGTCCTGCCAAGGCAGCCGGGAAGATGGGGAGGGAAGCTTGGATCGGCAGGGGGCTTCGACCTGGGCTTCTTGGGGGTCTGTGTTATTTGTGTGAGAGGCACTCAAGTCGGTCGACCATAAATAACCTTAAATAGAGGCACATGGTTGGGACAGATTTTCCCTCCGGAAAGGTTCAGAGGGGACGTCTCTACGGCGGAACACCATGGAGCCATGCTCCGTGCTCCACTCCCACCTGGTTCACTACTGCAGAAAGCGGTCCAGCTTCTCCTGGATGCGGGCGAAGGCATCCTTCCCCATGTAGTCGATGTGGCCCTCCTCCCACTTCCGCCTCTCCTCCTCCGGGCTGGGCTCCCTGACCTTCTCTGCGATGGAGATCCTGGACGCGGAGACAGCCAGGTCCACCTGGGAAAGACAAAGAAACGGGAGGTGATGTCCGCTGCTCAGTGCTGCCTGCGGATCTCGGTTCTCGGCCACCTTTCTTCCCAACACACGGTGAGCTTTCATTTATCAAGAACAGAGTCTGACCTGTGGTGGCGCAGTGGATAAAGCGTTGACCTGGAAATGCTGAGGTCGCTGGTTCAAAACCCTGGGCTTGCCTGGTCAAGGCACATATGGGAGTTGATGCTTCCAGCTCCTCCCCCCTTCTCCCTCTCTGTCTCTCTCTCTCTCTCTCTCCCTCTCTAAAAATGAATAAATAAATAAAAAAATTAAAATAAAAAAGAACAGACCGTGAAAGAGATAAATTTTACTTCAGTTCAGAACGACTGTTCTTGTAAGAAGATGTCTTTTGCCTAAATATCTTTGAAGCGTTATAAAATATAAGTGCATGCGTGTTCACGTTTTCTTTTTCTTTCGCGACAGAGAGGGAGAGAGAGAGAGAGAGAGAGACATAGGAAGGGAAAGAGATGAGAAGCATCAATTCTTCATTGTGGCTACTTAGTTGTTCATTGATTGATTTCTCATATGTGCCTTGACCGGGGGGCTACAGCAGATCGAATGATCCTTTGCTCAAGCCAGCGACCTTAGGCTCAAGCCATTGACCTTTGGGATTAAGCCAGTGACCACGAGGTCATGACTATGATTTCATGCTCAAGCCAGCAACCCCATGACCCAGCTGGTGACCTTGGGGTTTTGAAATTGGGTCCTCAGGTCTCCACATGCTGTGTCACGGGGAGGATGTTGAGAGCCCCATGCTAACATGATAGTTTCTGTGTCTCTCATGGTTCCACACCACAGCTCTCGGGAGTATTTATATAGAACAGGGGTCCCCAAACTACAGCCCGTGGGCTGCATGCGGCCCCCTGAAGCCATTTATCCAGCCCCCGCTGCACTTCCGGAAGGGGCACCTCTTTCATTGGTGGTCAGTGAGAGGAGCATAGTTCCCATTGAAATACTGGTCAGTTTGTTGATTTAAATTTACTTGTTCTTTATTTTAAATATTGTATTTGTTCCCGTTTTGGTTTTTTTTTGCTTTAAAATAAGATATGTGCAGTGTGCATAAGGATTTGTTCATAGTTTATTTTTTATAGTCCGGCCCTCCAATGGTCTGAGGGACAGTGAACTGGCCCCCTGTGTAAAAAGTTTGGGGACCCCTGATATAGAAGGCCTGCTCTCTGCTTTTACTGACACACGTTGGATTCAAACACACCCATCCTGTCACTCAAGGAAGTTTCAACACTGAAAATTCCTTTTCCAAGATGGTTCTGCACTCAACCTCTCCGGGGGCCCTTAGATGTGCGGTCAGGGAGTTCCTAGGCATTGAAATGTTACACTGAGCCCGTTGGCTCAGTGGATAGAGCATTGGCCTGGCACGCGGACGTCCTGGGTTTGATCCCCGGTCAGTACAAGATTCCTCTGCAAGAGACCCGTCCCCCGCCCCCCCAATTCTCTGACGAGTCGTTTTTCACAGCGGTTAGCCGGGAAACCGTTTCCGTGCTCGCTCTATGGGAAGCCGCAGAGCGTCTCAACGTCCACTAAACTTTGCAAGACGGGTCTGAAAGAAAGGAAGGGCATGGCAGTGAAGGACAGGAGCGAAGAGGGGACTGGCCACCCAGGGGAACGCCAGAGGGGGAGGCAGAAAGAGAGTTCAACAAAGCCTGGCAGAATTCGAGGTAACAGCAGGTGTCTGTGAGCAGCGAGCCCGACAAGGAAATGATGGGGTGACCACCTGCAGTGCATCCCGAGGGCTGGGGTCCCCGGGGACGTCCACAGGGGGGTCCTGGCTCCGTTCCACGGGTCCGCCCGGTGGGTCACCTCCTGTCTGGTCCACCGCCTCCTACAAACACAACCGTGAGTTGTTGTTAGTCTGGCGTGGGCTTCCGAGGGCTGTAGCCTTCACGGCCACCACACAAGAATCTTTCTTTCTTCCCGGCGACAATAAGATAAGACGGAGGGGTCGTGCTCTGCGACTTTTTCCTGCAAAGACCACCACGCCGGCTGCGATCCCAGCGTTTCCAGAACTGCCCAGCGTTCCCGACGGAAGATGAGATGCTTCCGGTTCGCACGCCTCGGGTCAACGGTGTCCCGTCAGAGACGGGGCTCACTCGGCTTGTAGGGGACGTTTTACCAAGATGGGCTGGCGGGGACGGTAAGAAAGCCCATCTGCGTTCATGCTTACATGGGCTCAGACTTATGGGGCATCTTACTAAGGAGAGTCCGTTCCGGTTCAACCCGCTGGTGACACATCGTGACCAAAGCCCGCGTTCGGGGAGGTAGATTTAGGAAAAAAACGAAAGGAGAATTTATCTCCCTTCAGTACTGATGTTAACAAGGGCTGGGTGGTCAGACTGACTTATTATTATTATTACTAATATTATTATTTTGTGTGACAGAGAGAGAGAGAGAGTCAGAGAGAGGGACAGACAGGGACAGACAGACAGGAACAGAGAGAGATGAGAAGCATCAATTCTTTGTTGCGACACCTTAGTTGTTCATTGATTGCTTTCTCATATGTGCCTTGACCGTGGGGCTACAGCAGACCGAGTAACCCCTTGGTCAAGCCAGCGACCTTGGGTCCAAGCTAGTGAGCCTTGCTCAAACCAGATGAGCCCGTGCTCAAGCTGGTGACCTCGGAGTCTCAAACCTGGGTTCTCCGCATCCCAGTCCAACGCTCTATCCACTGCGCCACCGCCTGGTCAGGCTGTTATTATTTTTTTAATTAAGGGAGTTGTATGTGCCGTAATGATGTGGTCTGTTGTCTTTTGTAATTTTGCCCAAAGCGAGGCCAAAGAGAGAGACCAAATGACCAAGAGGAAACCGTCACGGTGGAGGATGTCATCATCCAAACGGACAACCGGGTACAAACAGACCAATCCCACCCCCATCTTCCCCGGGACATCAGGAGAGGCCGTGGGACGCATCCGAAAGATGCCGCGGCACGTTCTTGGGCGGTCAGTGGGCACATGACCAGTGCGAGAGACGGCCGGGCACTAAGAGTGTACAAGGAGGTATACCGAGGCCGTCGGGGTCCCTGTGACGTCTGCGGACAGGGCGTAAGGTGGTGAAACCGGGTCCCACGGCATCCCAGCAGACGTCTCGGTTCTGGGCCGACCTATCAGCTGTTATAAAAATAATAACAACAACAACGTCAAAGGCAGGTTAGCGCCCACCTTCATGCGAATGAACCCAGCTTCACGGGAGACACCCCCACCTATGCCTTCCGCCCCCGCGGGGAGCATCGGGGTGGACGACGAAGACCTTTAACGCAGAGGCTGCATCTGGGGCCCATGCCGGACGCCATGGGCTGATCGCCTCGGCATCTACGTGGGAGCGTGATGAGTGGATTCTCACCACCCGCGGCCCCGAGGAGACACAGCGTGACTCAACCGCCGGGCGGCCACTTCCGACCGCAATTCCCCACGGGTCTGGTGAGAGGCCAGGTCTCCCCAACCGATCTGAACTGGGTTTCCACAAAGACGTGATACCGTACGTACGGGGAAGACCTCCCACAGCTACAGTGTGTCTGTAAAGTCATGGTGCACTTTTGACCGGTCACAGGAAAGCAACAAAAGACGATAGAAATGTGAAATCTGCACCCAATAAAAGAAAAACCCTCCCAGTTTCATACCTATTCAGTGCAGTTTGATGTGGGCTCACGCACAGATTTTTTAGGGCTCCTTACGTAGCTATCCCGTATAGCCTCTACAGACTCATCACTGACTGATGGATAACCTACCAGAACGGGGTCTCTCCACCAAACTGCCAGTTTCCCTCAACTGATTATCCCACCGAGTCATGTTATTCCTCTGTGGCGGTGCTTCATTGTAAATGTGCCGAAATTCACGTGCACTTTGGTCACAGATTCGAATTTAGCGAGCCACAGAACACACTAAACTGTCCTCTGTACCGTCCACATCTCGACTGGCATGGCCGTGGGCTGCTCCGCTGTATACACGGTGTTACGTCACCATCTGCGCATGCGCACATGCTGCCTCATCATCCTACAGAAACTGGGAGGGTTTTCCTTTGATTTGGCGCAGATTTCACATTTTATCATCTTCTGTTGCTTTCCTGTGTCCGGTCAAAAGTGCACCATGACTTTACGGACACTCTGTATTCTCAATGGTCCCCCAAGTGGGACATATCTGAGACCAAGCCAGACGCATAGGAAACAACAGGTTGGGGACCAGGGCTGGCTTCAGCAGGGAACCCTGATTCTCTCTCTCTCTCAAAGAGGCACCATTGGAAAGGGCTGCCTGAGAAGAAGGGGGACCCAGACCCCGAGAGGGTCCCGGGTCCTGGATGACGGCACCAACGTTGGCAGGAACACGAGTTAGGCTTTGAGCCGTGCGGCAGCTGTGTAGACGTGTAGACTATCTACCCTTGATGACAGGCTATCTACCCTTGGTAAAAGTCAGGGCTGGAGTCGATAAATGTCTACACCAGCGGTCGGCAAACTCATCGGTCAACAGAGCCAAACATCAACAGTACGACGATAGAAATTTCCTTTGAGAGCCAAATGTTTTCAACTTAAACTCTACAGCAGGGGTCCCCAAACTACGGCCCACGGGCCGCATGCAGCCCCCTGAGGCCATGTATCCGGCCCCCGCCGCACTTCCGGAAGGGACACCTCTTTCATTGGTGGTCAGTGAGAGGAGCATAGTTCCCATTGAAATACTGGTCAGTTTGTTGATTTAAATTTACTTGTTCTTTATTTTAAATATTGTATTTGTTCCCGTTTTGTTTTTTTACTTCAAAATAAGATATGTGCAGTGTGCATAGGGATTTGTTCATGGTTTGTTTTTTTTTTATAGTCTGGCCCTCCAACGGTCTGAGGGACAGTGAAGTGGCCCCTGTGTAAAAAGTTTGGGGACCCCTGTTCTGCAGGGAGGTACATTCCTTATCGAGGTAGCACCCGCACGTGGTGTTTTGTGGAAGAGCCGCCCTCAAGGGGCCATAGAGCCGCACGTGGCTCACGAGCCGCGGTTTGCTGACCACTGCTCTACACCATCCAATGAAGAGCTCAGTGGGCGTCCATCAGCAGGGTCTGGGGAGCATAGACTCGTTGTCCGTGATCACTGTCGAAATCGTGTGGGTGGCCTGGGGGCTCGCATCCACGCACACCTGAGTCTCTGTTCTGGCAATGCCGACCCCCGGGTCACGGGCTCAGAAACTTCGAGGGTGTTGGCCTGAGGTGGAGACTGGTACGCCGTCCCCAGCTCCCACACTCTCTGATCCCGGCAGCTGCACTGGGAGAAAGTGCAGCTGACCCCCGTGTTGACTGAGGCATGGCTGCAGGCAGTGGACAGCCCGTCCCAGAGAGCGAGGCGTGAAGACTAGAGGGTCACGTCTACACAGTACGGACTGCACCCTCGCGCAGCTTCCTGTCCGAGGACAGAGCCGCCAGTGCCCACAAGGACACGCCGTGAGAGGGAAGATTGCGGAGAGCCCAGTCCGGCTTTACGTGGGTCACGTTGAGCTTGTCGGGGAGCGGGAAGGCGTAACGTCCGAAATAAAGTTTGAGGAGTAGCAGACTGCCAACGTCTGGACACAGGGTGAGAAAATGAATACACTGAGAGAGGAAAAAAAATGGAGCAGCGTGTGCACAGATCCTGAGGCCGACAGACAGGAAGACATTACAAAACCAAGATAGGCCCTGGCCGGTTGGCTCAGCGGTAGAGCGTCGGCCTGGCGTGCAGGGGACCCGGGTTCGATTCCCAGCCAGGGCACATAGAAGAAGTGCCCATTTGCTTCTCCATGACCCCTCCTTCCTCTCTGTCTCTCTCTTCCCCTCCCGCAGCCGAGGCTCCATTGGAGCAAAGATGGCCCGGGCGCTGGGGATGGCTCCTTGGCCTCTGCCCCAGGTGCTAGAGTGGCTCTGGTCGTGGCAGAGCAACGCCCCGGAGGGGCAGAGCATCGCCCCCTGGTGGGCAGAGCGTCGCCCCTGGTGGGCGTGCCGGGTGGATCCCGGTCGGGTGCATGCGGGAGTCTGTCTGACTGCCTCTCCCCGTTTCCAGCTTCAGAAAAATACAAAAAAAAATAACAAGATAAATTCTTCTGGAAAAACTAGATAGCCCCCAAAGTCATGACTGGCGAGATCCAGCGGAAAGAAATCTTCAAAACGGACAGGAGGAGAGAGTGATCGTGAAATCGCTCTGTTTTCTTTTTAATACGGCATTTTTTCTTTCTAGGTCGTACCCTGGAGAGGGCGCACGGAACTACGAACTCTTTCTCTCGGGTCTCAACGACGTTAGCAAAACCCGAAAAGAACAGGAGTGTGTCAAGAAAGGCGATAATGTCGTTACCCCCAGACATGGAAGAGCAGGATACGACAGCCCCTTCGAATGAGGGCGTCGTCCCTGGTTCGTTAATGATACATGCAAGCTTGTTGTCATTCCTTATAATCCTCACGACCACCCTGTGAGAGGGGGAAGAGATTCATCGCTCCTGTACCTGCTCAGAGGTTTTATGTCCCGATGGAGATTTGAACTCACAGCTTTCCATCTGCCGCAGCCTGCATCCTCAGTGCATCTCAGGTGTTCACCATCTACCAAGCACTCAAACAACTTCGTAGGTGCTGATGGTGGGTAGGGAGCGGACACTGAGTACATTGGCCAATTTTCATAAAAATGCAACTTGCATAAAAACCATCGCGGGGGCTGGCACCGGGTCGTTCTAGACTTGTAGTCAGAAAACACACGAGGCAGAGAGGGGGAGGCTGGAGAAGGACCCCACGGGCTCTGAGACGCGACGTGTTTAATCCTCACGGGCGGAGCGCGGACGCGGCAGCCAGGGGCTTAGGAAACAGGAAGCGCTCCGTAAAGGTGCAGCTGATGAGGGTGACGGAAAATGTCCTGTCTGTCACCTTGACTGGCCTCAACAAACAACGCGCCCATCGAGTCCGTGCGGGAGGTCACGAGACTCTTATCACTCGCGGCAAAGGAAGGGTTTAACTCAGAATTGGTCACTGGATAAAAATATAAATAAATAAATAAATAAAATAAAGGGCCTTTGCTGGCTGGCTCAGCGGGAGACCATCGGCCGGCATATGGAAGTCCCGAGTTTGATTCCCGGCCAGGGCACAGAGGAGAAGCGCTCATCTGCTTCTCCACCGTTCCTCCTCTCCTTTCTCTCTATCTCTCTCTTCCCCTCCCGCAGCCAAGGCTCCAAGGGAGCAAAGTTGGCCCCAGGTGCTGAGGACGGCTCCATGGCCTCCGCCTCAGGTGCTAAGAAGAGCTTGGTTGCTGAGCAACGCCCCAGATGGGCAGAGCACCGAGCATCGCCCCCTGGTGGGCACACCGGGTGGATCCCGGTCAGGCGCATGCAGGAGTCTGTCTCTGCCTCCCTGCTTCTCACTTCAAAAAAAATAGAAACAATCAAACAAAAAAAAGCAACAATGAAATAACAATACGAGTTCTGAGCTTTGAACACAGGTTCTAATATTACAAACGTCATCTAAGGAGGACGAGAAGTTTAGTCCAAACATGAGCCTGCACGAGACCAGCTGGCTTACATTTCTGTTTCTGTTTTTTTGTTGTTTTTTTTTTTAAATAAACATTAAGCTGGGTAATACAAACAGAACAATGGATAGTAAATACACCGCTTGTCCTTACAAGCACAGAGAGTTCCGAGACAAGACCTTAAGAATCGCCCGGCACAATGTTCAGACGTTTGGGATCGTTCTTGGCAGCCCCACGGGTTTTTGCAACCTCAGTTTATTTTTATCTTCAGAGAATAAAGGTTCCATTGATTCCTCTCCTCCCCTCCCCTCCCCCGACTCAGCTGCTGCTCCAAGTTAGGGTCACCTTGGAAAATAATAAAAAAAAAGCTCAGGAATTGGACACAATTCAGAGGATTCTTGGCGCGAAAGAGAGAGAGAAAGAGAGACACTTTGGGGCCAAAAAAAAACCCCAAAACAAAACAAAACAAAACAAAAAAACCCCTCATGCTGGAAACAGCAACGCCAAGCTGGAAATATCACCAAAGCTGATTGCTCGGGGCCAGAAAATAAAATAAGGCACAGAGACTCGAACGCACAGCCCGAGGAGAGGGATACGTTTAACCAATTCCAAAGGGCACCACGGGCTAGAATCTGGGGCCAGTTATTACGGCCGGACGTGCAGGAAACAAAACCCCAAATGGAATCTTTCCATCGTCGGAGAGAGCGACGGAGGCTCCGTCCAAAAACGCCTAAGGAGGCTGGACCACGTTCATACCCAGAAAATATAAAAAAAAAATATGCCTTGGTCATCAATATACCTGGTGTCTGATTTCACCTGGAGGTCATGGGAACATGACCGGGCGTTTCCCCACCAGGACAGGAGCGAGGAGCCCGGGAATGGTGACGAGACTTTCCGGAAGGACCTTCCAGGCACCCAGCAACACGCTGTCATTTGGGGACTCCCCGCCCAGCCAGGGCCACAAATAGCCCGCCCCTCACAGACGCAGGAAGCCCCATTCCACCCCAACTCGACCTCTGACGGGCAAACCACCTCTCCGAGAACCTCCTTCCAGATACAAGCAAAGAAATAATAATGATAATGATGATGATGATAACAAAAATAATCATAATATAATAATAATAATAAACGCTGTCTGCACAATGCTCACGTGATTCAGACTTTCAAATGCTCTCTGCCCCATGCTGGGGTTTCCTCTCTGGCCGGAGAAAGTGCAAAGAGCACTTTTTAAAAGAATTTTCTGGGACTGTGTCAAGTGAAGAATGAAGATTGGAATCTCCAGCTAGGTATTGTAAAAAAGAAAAAATAAGAAGAATAATCAAAGTAAGGGAAATGACAGATCCATAGACACTGGACTAGAAAATATATACATATAAGGTCTACCAGAAAGTTCTGTCTGTTTTTGGAATAAAGCAAAATACAAATTTCTCTTACCATCAATAAACTTTATTAAATAATATAATTGCCATTATTATTCATGATTTCTTGCCAGCGTGAGGGCAATTTGTATATCCCATTTTTGAAAAATGTTTTATCTTTTGATGCGAAAAATTGAACCAGTGCTTGTTTGATATCGTCTTTATTTTTTAATTTTTTGCCCTTCAAAATTTTGTAAGGACAAAACAAGTGATAGTCGGAGGGTGCTAAGTCCGGGGAATATGGTGGATGCGACAGACATGCTTCTGTAGCATTTCTTCCTTGTTGAAATTTGTAAAAGTTACAGTGGCGTCAATGAACTTTATCAGTAGCCATGGGTACACTATGGCTTCATACATAAGACTAACATGAGTCAACTTTGTTTTAGTTAATTTGCTACATCAGTATGTATACATTAAGTGATACAAATAGAGAGGCACACATGCACCAAATAAACATGTGCTTATGTGTCAAAACTTGTGATAGAAACGGACAGAACTTTCTGGTAGACCTTATATGTATATAACTACATAATCAATCCAAAGGAAGATGAGAAAAGAGAGCAAGTTTCCTAAAACGGGTGACAAGGAAGAGTCAACCAAGAGAGAGATGTTAAGCGTGACCACACCAGTCATAATATAAAAGGTTCACAAATGAGCCACGTGAAAATGCAAAGAACCCCCCCCCCCCAGTTCTAAGCAAGCTTCCTATCCAGTAGCACCTTAACCCTAAGAACACAGAGAGGTCGGTAGAAAAAATAAAATAGAGAGAAGAAGATACACTGTATAAATATTCACCCAAGCAAAGCTTTTAAGGCAATCGCAGCCTCGAGTAGAAACGCTTTTGTGACAATGAGCTCAACCTGCAAAGACAGACAGAGCATCCCTCAACCTGTCCGGCCAACCCCTTTATTGAGGTATATAATTAAACGGAACGTCCCCAAACCGTGCCGTGTAGGCTCCCGTGACATGGGCGCACGGCCCTGTGAAGCCACCGCCCTTTAAGAGAAACTCTCTCTGTCACGGTGGATGATGTTACATTGCCTATAATTTCGTATAACCAGAATGCCCCCCCGGCGTGGGCGAGCTTTGGGGCGCTCTCACGTGCTCGACAGAACTGCCTCACGTTCCGGACCCATCTGGGTCTCCCCAAACGAACCCACAAAGAGATACGTCATGTCCTCTTTGGACCAATCCTGCCCTCCAGGGATACACCGTATGAATACTTTGGGAGATATTATTCATTTTACACTATGTTGCTAAGGGTGGCCGCAGGTACCCGTGGATCCAGCAACCCCCAAAATACGGATAATGCCTCCAACACACAGGGTGGATAAAGGCACATAAGGTTTTCCGGGGTGGCGTCCTCGGTCCCGCGCCATCCGTGAGAATAAACGGACTAACGGGTCCATTCACCAGGATGTGGGGATTGTACAAACGTGGCAAAAGCATTTCTACCCGAGGCTGTGATTGCCTGAAAGCTTTGCTTGGGTGAATATTTATACAGTGTATCTTCTTCTCTCTGTTTTTTTTTCTTCTACCAACCTCTCTTGTGTTCTTAGGGTTAAGGTGCTACTTGATAGGATGCTTGCTTAGAACTGGGGGGTTTTCTCTGCCTTTTCACGCCGCTTGTTTGTGAACCTTTTATACAATGACCGGTGTGGTCACGCTTAACATCTCTCTCTTGGGTGACTCTTTCTTGTCACCCCTTTTAAAGAACTTGCTCTCTTTTCTCATCTTCCTTTGGATTGATTGTGTAGATATATATATATATAGATAGATAGATAGATATCTATCTATCTATATATATATATACTAGAGGATTTTGTCTATAAGGAACTCAGAAACAGAGAACTGAGCAACACCCGTCAAATCCACCACCGTTTCCTGGTGACGGGCGCGGGCACTAAAATCGCTTCCGAGGTGGCTTTCTGCGTCTTCACTGTGGCTATTTAATTTTTTCACCCCACCCCCCTGCACTCTGAAGCTCCATGAAGATGTCCACACATTACCTGTGCCCTCTTTTTGACATCTGTGATTCTCAAAAAAAAAAAACCAAAACAGTGATTGGGGGAAAATACAGTGAAGAATAAATAAAATAAGACAGAGGTGAATCACAGTAAAAAAAAAAAAAAAAAAGAAAGAAAAAGAAACGAGAAACAACAAAACAAAAAAGCTATAACTTCCTAACAACAAAAGAACTGTGAACACTCCCCCCTCCCTCACGGGGTTAAAAAAAACAACAGCTGAGGGTAAAAAAACAACAACAAAAAAACACCAGAGACAATAATTCAACCAACGGCCAGTAGGTGGCACTGAGGTCCCACAATTAATTTCCACAACGTCCTCAGGTTGCGAGAATGAAAACTAGATCACAGACACTTGAATCCATGTGAACACAATACATTCAAATTCTAATTAAAAAGAAAGAAAGAAAAAATAAGCAGATCACAGACACTGTTTCAATGTCACGACTTCCTCCCTTCCAGAGAGCCACGCTCACCATAAACCAGGGATCGGGAACCTATGGCTCGCAAGCTAGATGTGGCTCTTTCGATGGCTGCATCTGGCTTGCAGACAAATCTTTAATAATAATAAAAAAAATAACGTTAAAAATATAAGACATTCTCATGTATTACAACCCATTCGTTTCCTACCGCTCACGTTCATGGTTGCGGGTGGCTGGAGCCAATCACAGCTGTCCTCTGGGACAACACCACGTTTTTATTGGATGATGCGTCAAGTACACGGGTCGTTGTATGGCTCTAACAGAATGACATTTTAAAATATGTGGCGTTTGTGGCTCTCAGGCAAAAAAGGTTCCCAACCCCTGCCATAAACCATCCAAACAACAGACATTTTTAATTTGGAAAGTCCGGCGCCCCAAACGCATTGGTCACAGGTTGGAGGTGTGCTCTTTCTCTCTCTCTCTCTCTCTCTCTCTCGAGTTGGGGGTGCAGAGGGCGTGGGGTGCGGGAACAGAATGGTGGGCGAACCGGGCAGGGCAAAACACTTTTTCTTCTCATCATCGTGGCTGCACGTGTCCTTGTCCAGGTTTTAAATATCTGTCATGCGGGCTGTGGATGCTTGGCGTCTGTTTTGACGCCGCTCCACGGCTTGGGGGGTCTCCTCCTGCCTTCCCCTGCGGCCGGGGTCTATTTCCTTCCCAATGAACTACTTTGTATTTTGCAAGTAAAGCCCTCCAAGTCCTCTGCCCCCCACTCCCCACCCTCCCCCTGACCCATGCATTCCGGTGAAGTCCCAGATATACACTTGGGCAGAAAGCCGGAAGCTCAGCTGGGTGTGGGAGGCCTCAGTGTCCCCTTCTCACTGTCGGACACACAGACACATTCCTCCTCCCCCCCCCCCCCGTTGTCCTGCTGTGATGCAACATTGTAGCAGACACATCGAAGCAGTCTGCTTCCTCTCCTGCAACGACACACAGACACATCCCCCCCAGTTCAGCTGTGATGCAACATTGTAGCAGACACCTCGAAGCAGTCTGCTTCCTCTCCTCCAAGGACACACAGACACATCCCCCCCAGTTCTGCTGTGATGTAACATTGTAGCAGACACATCAAAGCAGTCTGCTTCCTCTCCTGCAAGGACACACAGACACCCCCCCCCCCAGTTCTGCTGTGATGCAACATTGTAGCAGAAACATCGAAGCAGTCTGCTTCCTCTCCTGTAAGGACACACAGACACACCCCCCCCCCAGTTCTGCTGTGATGCAACATTGTAGCAGACACATCGAAGCAGTCTGCTTCCTCTCCTGCAAGGACACACAGACACATCCCCCCCGTTCTGCTGTGATGCAACATTGTAGCAGAAACATCGAAGCAGTCTGCTTCCTCTCCTGTAAGGACACACAGACACACCCCCCCCCAGTTCTGCTGTGATGCAACATTGTAGCAGACACATCAAAGCAGTCTGCTTCCTCTCCTGCAAGGACACACAGACACACCCCCCCCAGTTCTGCTGTGATGCAACATTGTAGCAGACACATCAAAGCAGTCTGCTTCCTCTCCTGCAAGGACACATAGACACATCCCCCCCCCCAGTTCTGCTGTGATGCAACATTGTAGCAGACACGACAAAGCAGTCTGCTTCCTCTCCTGCAAGGACACACAGACACATCCCCCCTGCTGTCCTGCTGTGATGCAACATTGTAGCAGACACGACTAAGCAGTCTGCTTCCTCTCCTGCAAGGACACACAGACACATCCCCCCCAGTTCTGCTGTGATGTAACACTGTAGCAGACATATCAAAGCAGTCTGCTTCCTCTCCTGCAAGGACACACAGACACACCCCCCCCCCAGTTCTGCTGTGATGCAACATTGTAGCAGACACATCGAAGCAGTCTGCTTCCTCTCCTGCAAGGACACACAGACACATCCCCCCCAGTTCTGCTGTGATGTAACACTGTAGCAGACACCTCGAAGCAGTCTGCTTCCTCTCCTGCAAGGACACACAGACACAGTTCTGCTGTGATGCAACATTGTAGCAGACACATCCAAGCAGTCTGCTTCCTCTCCTGCAAGGACACACAGACACACCCCCCCCCCAGTTCTGCTGTGATGTAACACTGTAGCAGACATATCAAAGCAGTCTGCTTCCTCTCCTGCAAGGACACACAGACACACCCCCCCCCAGTTCTGCTGTGATGCAACATTGTAGCAGACACGACAAAGCAGTCTGCTTCCTCTCCTGCAAGGACACACAGACACATCCCCCCCCCAGTTCTGCTGTGATGCAACATTGTAGCAGACACATCGAAGCAGTCTGCTTCCTCTCCTGCAAGGACACACAGACACAGTTCTGCTGTGATGCAACATTGTAGCAGACACATCCAAGCAGTCTGCTTCCTCTCCTGCAAGGACACACAGACACACCCCCCCCCCCCAGTTCTGCTGTGATGCAACATTGTAGCAGACACATCAAAGCAGTCTGCTTCCTCTCCTGCAAGGACACATAGACACATCCCCCCCCCCCCCCAGTTCTGCTGTGATGCAACATTGTAGCAGACACGACAAAGCAGTCTGCTTCCTCTCCTGCAAGGACACACAGACACATCCCCCCCCCCCCAGTTCTGCTGTGATGCAACAATGTAGCAGACACGACAAGCAGTCTGCTTCTTCTCCTGCAAGGACACACAGACACATCCTCCCCCCAGTTCTGCTGTGATGCAACATTGTAGCAGACACATCGAAGCAGTCTGCTTCTTCTCCTGCAAGGACACACAGACACACCCCCCCCCCCCAGTTCTGCTGTGATGCAACATTGTAGCAGACACATCGAAGCAGTCTGCTTCCTCTCCTGCAAGGACACACACACATCCAACATTGTAGCGGACACATCCAAGCAGTCGCGCTCTGGATGGCTCATGCCCGTAAGACGGGGTCCTCCCTGGGACACCCCGACACTCGTGGACGGGTCACCTGTGTCCCGAAAGAATTTTCTGAGTGACGTGCATGGAACTGAACAGCCCGCTCAGCATTCTCGGTGTTCTTGTCCGTCTGGACTCAACACCTCTCGGGTTTTGTTTTTTTTTCTTTAAGACAAGAGGCTCATACTGATTCTGCACGTGTGTTCACAAGTCGTGAACACGCACGAGACGATCCCGACAGAACGGATGTGAGGCGCGCCCGGGAAAAGCGAATGTCTTCACTGCGTGACCCTGCGGGGAGGCGGCCAGGAGGTGATCCGTTCCCTCTGACAGCTGCAGCGACCTTTCGCTCCAACGGAAACACCGGCCGGCCGTGATCCCACCTCTCTCCCCGAAAGCGGAGAGTCTGTGCACCGGGGTGCATCTCAGAAACGGGAGATTGCAGAAAAACAGTGCCTCACGGAGAAGTTCTGTCGGGGTTTTTTTTTTTCTTTTTATTTCTGCCAATGAAGCTGCATCTCCGCCTCCCGGAGGACACAATCCCGCAGCGTGAGCAGACGCGACTGACCGGCGAACCTTCACGTACGCCCAGTGCCGGCCTGGCGAGACCGCTCAGGAACCTGCAACTTCTGGGGCTCCTCCCCCCCGCCCCCCGACAATGAGATCAGACCAGACATCTGTCCAACGCCGTGGAGGGGTTTCCTGTCACGAGTAACCTCCACCTGGACGCCCTGACCCATCGCCGTAGAGCAGGGGACCCCAAACTACGGCCCGCGGGCCGCATGCGGCCCCCTGAGGCCATTTATCCGGCTCCCACCGCACTTCCGGAAGGGGCACCTCTTTCATTGGTGGTCAGTGAGAGGAGCACATTGACCATCTCATTAGCCAAAAGCAGCCCATAGTGCCCATTGAAATACTGGTCAGTTTGTTGATTTAAATTGTTCTTTATTTTAAATATTGTATTTGTTCCCGTTTTGTTTTTTTTTTTACTTTAAAATAAGATATGTGCAGTGTGCATAGGGATTTGTTCATAGTTGTTTTATTTTTTATAGTCCGGCCCTCCAACGGTCTGAGGGACAGTGAACTGGCCCCCTGTGTAAAAAGTTTGGGGACCCCTGCCGTAGAGGAACCGTGACCGTGGGCGCAAGTCAGGAGTCCCGCTGGGCTAGCCAACGTCCAGAGGTCAGCCAAGCGCGGTTCCTGCAAGTCACCTGTTCCCTGCCTTGTCCCGAGTTCCCCAGACCGACCGCCCCTCACCTTCAAAGTCAAGAACGCGGAGCCTGCTGTCTCCTTCTCCGAAAATCGCACGACCCTCCAATCTCCCTCTGCTCCCCAGGGACGGGGTTCCCTGTGAGGACGCTGACCCCACCCGGACACTGAACACACCGGTCTGGAAACCCTTTCACAACCTGTTTCTCCATGACAGCTGACCGGACGAGAGGATGCGGACTGCAGCCGGACGTACAACAGAGGGACCAGGGCCGGGTGTGCCCGATGGAGCGGTCACCCCATCCTCCCTCCTCCCCGGACTGAACCCTCCCCCCCGCCAAGCCGGTCACCCCGGAAGGTGGCGTTTCCCTGGGGTCGTGGCTGGCTGGCTCTGGGATGCCCGTAACAGGACCTACTGTGGACGCTTCATTGCACGATGATCTCCAGGAGTGCAGGACCCCGAGTAACAGAGCGGACTGGACACGAGCCCCTCCCCTGCCCACCGCCCCAGGAAGGAGCCTATCTGCTCTGCCCCACGGGGGGACCCAGCATCTAATTTCCCACCACCCCTGTGCGGCGTGCGGGTACTTACGTCCTCTGAACGGCTTCTGTCAGGGGACGGTGGGCTCTCATTCACGACCACGGTCGGCTCCGAAGGGTGCTCGGCAGACCCGGGCTGGCTGGAGCCCGCCGCCGCCGCCAAATTTGCACACGGCCCCAGGGTATGGGGCGCTGAATCTGCACACCGCCCTTCCGCAGGAGGTGCTGAATTTGCACACGGCCCCTCAACGCCACGGAGACAAGCCTGCCCCTCCAAAAAGCAGACACATTCAGTAAGTTCTCCTTCCTTCTTTTCCATCTTTCCGAGGACCTATCCCATCCCCCATGTGGTCAGCGCACCCCAACCCTGCCGCCCGCATTTATTTATTTATTTATTTATTTATTTATTTATTTATTTTTTCTTTCTTTCTGTAGTTGGAAAGAGGGAGGCAGTCAGACAGACTCCCGCATGCGCCCGACCGGGATCCACCCGGCATGCCCACCAGGGGGCAATGCTCTGCCCATCTGGGGTGTCGCTCTGTTGTAACCAGAGCCATTCTAGCGCCTGGGGCAGAGGCCATGGAGCCATCCCCAGTGCCTGGGCCATCTTTGCTCCAAAGGAGCCTTGGCTGCGGGAGGGGAAGAGAGAGACAGAGAGGAAGGAGAGGGGGAGGGGTGGAGAAGCAGATGGGCGCTTCTCCTGTGTGCCCTGGACGGGAATCGAACCCGGGACTTCCGCACGCTAGGCCGACGGTCTACCACTGAGCCAACCGGCCAGGGCCCTATCCGCATTTATTAAATGCCCAAGGAACGCCCCACGTCCTTGTGAGGCTGGCCCCTGAGACCCACATGGAGCAGAGAAACGTCCTGAGCGGCACCCCTGCACGCAGCCGGGTGCCCTGCAAATAGGAGCGTGAGGTCCTACACCCCATGGACGCCGGTGACAAGAAGCAACGTCACCTGGGATACAACCGGCGGTCCCTGAGAAGGAATGCCCAGACACCTGAGCCCAGGGAAGACACCGGAGTCCCCAACGGCTCTCCGACGGCCCTTTCTGCAAACCACTGGCTTCTAACTCTCACGTGTGCGCCCGCCCTGCGCCCCGCAGAAAACACAAATACGAAGAAACTCCTCTCTGCTCCTGTCAGAGGGTCAGAGAGACCTCGAGTCCCTCCTGAAAAACCCACCCTCTGGTCCACAAAACAAAACGCACAGTCGACAGGAAACCAGGAATTCTCCGCGATTTCCCAGGTCACGCATCTGCGTATACTGTGACTCACTTTTACTGGTACACATGCTGGTTTAAAAAGCGTCAAGAAATGGTTCGTCAACACCTCAGTTCAGCTAAGAAAAAAAGGTCTTTTCTGAAGGTAGATGCACCCATGTTAATTTGACAGCAGACACTTCATGATGTTTTCATTTTGTTTTTTAAAAAAAATCAAGGGCCGCCTGACCAGGCGGTGGTGCAGTGGACAGAGTGTCGGACTGGGATGCGGAGGACCCAGGTTGGAAACCCCAAGGTCGCCGGCTTGAGCGCGGGCTCATCTGGTTTGAGCAAAGCTCACCAGCTTGGACCCAAGGTCGCTGGCTTGAGCAAGGGGTCATTCGGTCTGCTGAAGGCCCTCGGTCAAGGCACATATGAGAAAGCAATCAATGAACAACTAAGGTGTCGCAACAGAAAACTAATGATTGATGCTTCTCATCTCTCTCCATTCCTGTCTGTCTGTCCCTGTCTATCCCTCTCTCTGACTCTCTCTGTCTCTGAAAAAAAAAAAAATCAAGGGTCCCAGCCATGTAGCTCAGTGGGTTACAGCATCGTCCTACTGCACCAAGGTTGTGAGTTTGATCCCCGGTCAGGGCACATACGAGAATCAACCAGTGAGCGCATAAATATTAAAAAAAAATAATAATTAAATCAAATGAGTGTCAATCAACCATTTTTAACAATCCTTTTCAGAAGGTTCCTGCTGATTGCAATTCTGGTCCAAGATGTCAAGGGGAAGATGTTCCTTCAACGACACGATCATCAGTTATCTTTAGCTCCTTATCAAAGAGGCTTTTTCTTTCCCTGATGAAGGAGGCTAATTTAAATAATTGATTTTTTTTGCATAATTGATGGGTCCGTCCTCGACATTAGAGAAGCATTTCTGCTCATTAGAGTCACTATTTTCAGCCAAAAAAAAAAAAAAAAAAGGTCATGTCTCTCTCTATTATCTTTCGCAAGGAATAATAGTATGGGAGACAGAAGGGGCGTATTTGAAAGAAATGTACTCCATGTTTTGCACAGAGAGAGTATCTCCATAGTCAACTCTTGCTTGATTTATTTAAACATTTTCTTTTTTGTATTTTTCTTAAGTTGGAAACGGGGAGGCAGTCAGACAGACTCCCGCATACGCCCGACCGGGATCCACCCGGCATGCCCAACAGGAGGCGATGCTCTGCCCATCTGGGGCGTTGCTCTGTTGCAACCAGAGCCATTCTAGCGCCTGAGGCAGAGGCCACAAAGCCATCCTCAGCGCCCGGGCCAACTTTGCTCCAATGAAGCCTCAGCTGCGGGAGGGGAAGAGAGAGACAGAGAGGAAGGAGAGGGGGAGGGGTGGAGAAGCAGATGGGCGCTTCTCCTGTGTGCCCTGGCCGGGAATCGAACCCGGGACTCCCGCACGCCAGGCCGAGGCTCTACCACTGAGCCAACCGGCCAGGCCAGGGCCTTTAAACATATTTTTTAAATTAAATTATAGTTGGCAGACGATATATATTAATTTTAGGTGTACAACAACCTAGCGGTGTGACGTGCAGTGTGGTCACCGCCAGATGTTCAGCCACCGTCCGACGGGGGAGAGCGCCCACTTACCGCATGCCTGGGAGATGGGGGTCCCTCCTCGTCCCGGATGGTCCCGTAGAGCGGCAGGACGCTGTGCCGGTACATGTCCCACCAGAGGTTGAGAAAGGACAGCTGGTGGTGGCGGCCCGGCCCCGGGCCGTCGTCCAAAACGGAGCCACTGTTGGTGTTGTACTGGTAATGCCAAGGCTTGGTGGAGCCCGCAAAGTGCACCACCTTTGCGCCGGCGCCGAATCTGAAGAGGAAAGAGAGGGTCTTCCGTGTGGGCGTGTCCCCGACCCACACGGGGAGCTGAGTGACAGCCGCGAGGCACGCCCCCCTCCTGCCCCCCACGTCTCATCGGTCATTGGCCACGGTGGAGCGAGCATGACCTCGGACTTGTAGTCCTTTTGCTCAAATGTCACTTTAGATGTTTTCTCGTGTCTGTGTCTCCCTTCCGCACGGGGCGTTATCACACCCGGTCGTGCGAGCAAAGTCGCCCCGGATGCTTATAAAAGACGTGAGAGGAAAAAGAAACAGACGTCACATTTTAGAACTTTTTTTTTTCTAACATTTTTTTCTTCGTAGACACTCGGGAGAGTTGCAGAGAATCCCCAAGGGGTTCCTTGGACAACCCTTCGAGAATCGCTATCATCGTGATAAGCCTATAACTTAATTTTCTTTTGTTAAAGGAGAGGAGGGGAGACAGAGAGAGACTCCCGCATGCGGCCCTGAACCGGGATCCACCTCTCAACCCTCGTCTGGGGCCGATGCTCAAATCAACCAAGCTATTCTCAGAGCCTGAGGCCCACGCTCAGACCAACCGAGCCACTGGCTGTGGGAGGGAGACAGAGAAAGGAGAAGAGGAAGGCTGGAAAAACAGATGGGCGCTTCTCCTGTGTGCCCTGACTGGGGATCGAACCCAGGACTTCCAACACGCCGGGCCAATGCTCTATCCACTGAGCCAACCGGCCAGGGCCATGCCTATCATTTTTGGCCGTAAGCCACAGCAAGAGGAACCGTGCACACTCACCGTTTGAAGGCCGGGCTGTACGTGTACATGGCGCTGCTGCTCAGGTTATAGGTGAACGGCAAGTGTTTGTGGATGTCCGCCGTGGGCCAGCCGCTGAAGAAGGTGTTCAGTAAGCCCTGATCGGCCCCTGCGGGGTGAGCGGATGCCCAGGGATGTCACCACAGGATGGCTCAGGACGCCAGCAGGACATGCGTGCTGTCCAAAGGCCACTCAAGGTCACGGACGACATCTCTGCTCCTCCTACAGCACTATCTTAAAAGTCTGACCCTTCCTCCATAGAATTAATTTTTATGAGCGACCACGGGCGAATACCGTGAGCGAGTGACCGTTTACGGCAGTGGTGGTCAACCTGGTCCCTCCTGCCCACTAGAGGGCGCTCCAGCTTTCATGGTGGGCGGTAGTGGAGCAACCAAAGTAGAAATAAAAGGATAGATTGAACGATAGTAAGTTGTTTTATAAAGATTGAGTCTGCCAAACTTAGCAAAAATCCAACATAAAGTACTTGGTGAGTAATTATGAGTCTTTGCTTTGACTTGCTGTCACTCTGCTTTATACATTGTATAAAGTAAAGTGACTTCCCTACTTTATAAATCACCATGACTGTGGAACCGGTGGGCAGTGAGAAAATGTTACTACTCACAGAGATACAAAAGTGGGCGGTAGGTATAAAAAGGTTGAATACCCCTGGTTTACCGGGATGCCATGAACTATTTTTCACCAAGACTGCTTAGGGTATTTCCACCAACGTATACATGAATACCATAAACACCATTCCATGCCTTTTAAAAGTTTGTATTCTCCCCCAAATTCTCTGCCGATAACCCAAACAATTAATCATAAGATGACGTCTCGTCTGCAAAATCCCCCGTGCTGACCCTAGTGAATTCTGTCTTGTAGGGTTACTGCTTTCCCCCCCCCTCAACATTCTTGCAAGTTTGTTACCTCCTTGTTCAAATCTAGAGACAATTCTTCCTCGAAAATCTAATAGATATATTTTTTTTAAGTTACAAAAACTCTAGGAGTTGTCTACCCGTTAACGACTGTTCATTCAAATACTGGGCTCCCAGTCAGCTCAATTTAATTTTTTTTTTTTTGTATTTTTCTGAAGTTGGAAACGGGGAGGCAGTCAGACAGACTCCCGCATGTGCCCGACCGGGATCCACCTGGCATGCCCACCAGGGGGCGATGCTCTGCCCATCTGGGGCGTCGCTCTGTTGCAACCAGAGCCATTCTAGCGCCTGAGGCAGAGGCCATGGAGCCATCCTCAGTGCCTGGGCCAACTTTGCTCCAATGGAGCCTTGGCTGTGGGAGGGGAAGAGAGAGACAAAGAGGAAGGAGAGGGAGAAGGATGAAGAAGCAGATGGGCATCTCTACTGTGTGCCCTGGCCGGGAATCAAACCCGGGACTCCTGCACACCAGGCCAATGCTCTACCACTAAACCAGCTGGCCAGGGTCAAATAAAGTTGTATTTATAAATGAGCTGCACATGCTTGGGGAGCTCTCGTCCACGGCTGTGTTCCCCGTGCAAAGGCCGAGTTAAATATTGGCAACCGAGCTCGCCACAAAAGACGCATGATCTGGGAGTTTCGTGGGAGGACTGCCCACCTGTTCTGCATGGTCACGACTGGGTGACGCCGTTTCCACAGAGGCAAGAGGCAAGATATTGTCCACGGAGGTGTCTCTTGCGTCCCCGCTTAGGACACCTTCTCCATTTCTTTCGGTCCCTGCACTGGCTGTCTCTTTTTGTTTTTAAAATTTTACTTATTGATTTTTTTTTTTTTTTTAGAGAGAGGAGAGAGAGTGGGGAAGGCAGAGGAGGAGAGGGAGGAACAGAGAGCATCAGCTCCTAGATGTTTCTCAGATGCACCAAGGACCGGACAAGTTTGGGGCTCTGAACCGGTGACCTCAGCATTGGGCTGTGTCTTTTTTTTTTCCCCTTTCCCCTTTACAGAGAAAGAGTCAGAGAGAGGGACAGATAGGGGACAGACAGACAGGAATGGAGAGAGATGAGAAGCATCAATCATCAGTTTTTTGTTGTGTCACCTTAGTTGTTCATTGATTGCTCTCTCATATGTGCCTTGACCGTGGGGCTACAGCAGACCGAGTGACCCCTTGCTCGAGCCAGTGACCTTGGGTCCAAGCTGGTGAGCTCTGCTCAAACCAGATGAGCCTGTGCTGAAGCTGACGACCTCAGGGTCTCGAACCTGGGTCCTTCCGCATCCCAGTCCGATGCTCTATATCCACTGTGCCACCGCCTGGTCAGGCGGGCTGTCTTTTGATCCCTGCCCTGAACTGATGTCTACTTGTCATTCACAGAGACAGGAGAGGGGGATTGACGGGGTCGAGGGAAGGGGTACAGTGTCCCAGTGTCCCCTCACCTACCGTCAAAGCTGCCGTGCTCGGTGGCGTGCTGTAGCAGACGGGCGTGCGTCTCCAGGGATGGTTGGAAGACAAAGACTCCGCTGTTGAAGCAGTCCGGCCAGCCGGGGTCCGGGGCTGCGGACAGCTCGCGCCGGTCAAACAGCTCGTCCACGTTGGACAGCACCTGGCGAGCGGGGGAGGGTACAGGAACCTGTTACAAGCCAGCCGTCTGGGACCTCCGGTCCGCAGGTGACCAACACCATCGGGGTTGGGTCTGGGTCGCACAGCGTCCGGCGGTCGAAAACCCAAGCCCAGGTTGGTGAGGGACGTTTTTCTCTTAAGCGCGGTGGTGGGGTTCAGCGGGCACACCCCGGTTCTCAGCCCGGATACCTCATTTCTTTGTTGAGTTCGGCCAAACGGTTGTTCGAATGGCACTTGAATAATCAGCATTCTCTCTCTAAGGCGGGCATTGAGACAGCCGCCCCATGTAAAAATCACAAGTTGACATTCCTTACTCTTTATTTTTTTTAACATTAATCTGCGCAACAGCCTGTTATAAGCGCCCGTAGAAATCTTCATTCCGTCCAGAGGTGAAAAAAATTGCAAGTGAGGACACCAATCAAGAAGCCATATGGGAATATCTTAAATAATGGTTTCATTGTTTGGGTTTTTTTTTTTGGTCAGGTGTTACTTAATATTTTGCATTCCTATTTTAAAACTTTTATATAATGTCATCTAGCTTTGTATGCCTCTTTTGTTGTTCTATTTAACTATTAAATGCATGAAATCATAAACTATCTTTCAGTATATCCTTTTGTGTATATATAAAATATTTTACATATCATATATATACAATAATATTGTAATATTACATATATATTATATATATAATATATATTATATTACATATACATAATAATAATTATATATTAATTATATATTATATATAATTATTACATATCTAGTTATTATTATGTATAACATATATAATATATATATTAATAATATGTTAATATGTAATATTACATATATTGTATATATATTGTGTATATATATCATTATATTGTATATACATTGTAACATATATTGTATACATAAATATATACTATTACATATATTGTATATATCATTATATATATACACTGTATCATATATATTGTGTATATATAAGTATATATTACATACCGTATATATTATATAGATCATTAACTATACATTGTATCATTATATATATTGTATACATATAAATATACATTACATATATTTATATATTGCATATATATTATATATGCATTGTATCATTATATATTGTATATATAAATATATATTATATATATTATATACAGTTTATATATATCATTATGTATATACATTGTAACATTATATATTGTATATATAAATATACACTATTACATATATTGCATATATTATATATACATTGTATCATATATTGTGTATACATTATATATAGTATATATTATATATCGTTATATATACATTGTAACATTATATTGTATATACAAATATATACTATTACATATATTGTATATAGCATTATATATACATTGTATCATATATATTGTGTATATATTGTATATATATTATATATACATTGTATCATTATATATAGTATACATATATTTATATATTGTGTATATATTATATATGCATTGTATCATTATATATTGTATATATAAATATATAATATTATATATTATATATATCATTTTGTTTGTATATATAGATACACATACATATACTTAAGATGGTCATTAGGGCAGAGAACGGGCTGTTCAATCATTTGAATCCCAGCGCTGCATAAGCATCTACCTGAGGACGTTGCTGGTTCATGCCCTTACGACCCCGCACTTTCTATTGCTTTTCGACAGTATGTTTATTCTTTCTAGTTATAAAAAGAGAGGTTTCCTGCACAATCATCTCCTGTCCCTTGATGGTCTCATCTCCTCTCGCGCCCGATTTCAGCCCGTCTTGTCTCGTCCAGGGACGGGCTGTCCAGGTTTGCAGCCCCGGGAGCAAGAGCCCAGACCGCACAGCCTAGGTCAGTGCCCCTGGCACGTCCGCACAACGTCCAAAGGCTCTCTATTCATTTCCAGCGGTCAAGTCACGCCGCTGCTAAAACCACATGCTTTTCCCGAAGTTCTTCATGGTCTCTGTGGACTTGTCTCAACCCGCCTTTCCGGTTTCAATCTACAAACGCCATCAATCACGCTATGGACGCCCAGGCACTGGGGATGGTTTAAGAGTCCGTACCGTGTCATCGTTACCTTCCAGGAGATTGACAGCGGATAGTAGGTGCTTCCAACACCTGTCACCTTCTCCATGCCGCTCCATTGGGGGTGGGGGGTGATTACTCTGATAACACAATCATTATTTTCGTTTGTGCGGTCCTGTCTTTGCAGGGAGACGCTTCTGCAGAATGGAGAGCACCCAGAATGGGTCTCGAACCCTCCGAGTTCAGGTGAGACTCCGACTCTCCCAGGGCTGTTTCTGAAAGCGCCGGCCGCGAGCTGTCACTCGTCCAGGTGACCCGCGTGCAGACCCGGCCGATCAGCACGGAGACCCGCCATACACGGTTGGGCACGATTTTATTTTTATTTTTATCTTGGGGGGTTATTCTGTCTCGTGTCCGTTGAAAATAACACGGCAGCACAGTGGTCCTAGGAGAGGGACGCGATATCCCGTCGCTAACGGCAGTGCTAGTGCGGATGGGACACCCTGACCGTGACAGGGTGACCGTTTTTGTCACCGACGGACGCGTGGGACCCGGTGGGATAGCCAACAAAAGCTGGCAGCGTGCCTCACGCTCACGCACCCCCCCCCCCCGCCGTGTACTCACCAGGGTGTCCGCGTCCATGAACACGCACTTGCTGTACCGGGTCAGCGTCCAGCAGTGCAGCTTGGTCAGCGTGACCCCCAGCTCCGGCCGCCTCAGGACGGCCAGGTGGACGTAGTCGGCGCTGTCCATCAGGTTCACCTCCACCACCTCGTCGAACACCCTGGACAGGAGGACCCTGCCGGGAGAGAGGGATTTGCTGAGTAGCCGGGAGACCGGGCGGACTTCTCCGGCTGTCTGTGTCCTCTTCTCTCCAAAGGGGACACCTGTTTGTTGCTCAGCAACAGGGAATGTGAATCCAAATCCACCATCCCCATCCACGCACGCTCTCTGAAGCCTGCCTGTTCTGGTTCTGTTTTCCCTCCCAGCCAGTGGTTCTCAACCTTTTTTTGGGCCACGGACCGGTTTCATGTCAGAAAATATGTTCACAGACCGGCCTTTAGGGTGGGACGGATCACTGTATCACGTGACCAAGACACGCGTCAAGAGTGAGTCTTAGACGGATGGAACAGAGGGAATCTGGTCATTTAAAAAAAAAAAAAATAGGGCCCTGGCCGGTTGTCTCAGTGGTAGAGCTTCGGCCTGGCGTGCAGAAGTCCCGGGTTCGATTCCTGGCCAGGGCACATAGGAGAAGCGCTCATCTGCTTCTCCACCCCTCCCCCTCTCCTTCCTCTCTGTCTCTCTCTTCCCCTCCCGCAGCCAAGGCTCCATTGGAGCAAAGATGGCCTGGGTGCTGGGGATGGCTCCTTGGCCTCTGCCCCAGGCGCTAGAGTGGCTCTGGTCGTGGCAGAGCGACGCCCCGGAGGGGCAGAGCATCGCCCCTGGTGGACGTGCCGGGTGGATCCCGGTCGGGCGCATGCGGGAGTCTGTCTGACTGTCTCTCCCCGTTTCTAGCTTCAGAAAATAAATAAAATAAAACATTGTTCAGACTTAAATATAAATAAAACGGAAATAATGTAAATTATTTATTCTTTCTCTGCGGACCGGTACCAAATGGCCCATGGACCAGTACCGGTCCGCGGCCCGAGGGTTGGGGACCACTGCCCTAATCAAGTCAATTTACACACACACACACACACACACACACACACACACACAGGAAAAAAAAACCGATTTTGTGCCAAAACTTTGAGACACTGAGTCTCTCTCAACCAGACTTGGGAGTGAAATGCATGTGGTGTGGGGGGTGGTGGAATGTTTCCTTTATTTTGGGGGAGCCCTAAAATGCGCCCCTCACCTTTAGTGTCAACCTAAGGGCTTGCTTCCCTCACTCTGCCCAACGGTAAAGCAAACAAACGCTCCCTCGAACCTCCTTTCTCACAGTGGATGGGAGTTCTTTCTTGGTGTCCATCCTGTCTCTTCCTGTTTATTTATTGTCTGTTGTTGTTTATGAAGCTCCGATGATGAGACATATGTTGGAGCTTCTGGGAGGTCTATTTACAGCCTTTATAGTAGCTTCTTTTTTTTTTTTTTAAATACTCTCCATGTATTGGTGATTTCTCATCACAGGCTATTATTCAAAGAAGCGTTCTCTCTAGGAAAGAACTCTCTATCTCCTCGCCAATTCCCCTCCACCCGCCCCCTCCCACCTCCGTGCAGGGCGAGCCTCCTCCCCAATTATTTCTGGAATTTACGGCATCCTCGTGGTTATATAAAGACCCCCGGGGGGGTGGAGACGGGGGGAGGTATCACTCTTCACTGCCACAAATAGCCCTGTAGCGGAGCTCCCGAAATAATTTCGGTTCCCCGTACCTACCGCCTGCTTCTCGAAAATGAATTCCTCGCAGTGGAGTTAAATTTCACCGCACACAGCCGTTAGGGAAGAAAGGATGGTGGTTCCTCAGAAAATTAAGACTAGAACTACCGTATGACCCAGCAACCCTTCTACTGAGAATATACCCCCAAAACTCAAAAACGCTGGTATGTAATGACACATGCAGCCCCATGTTCATTGCAGCATTGTTCACAGTGGCCAAGACATGGAAACAACCAAAAAGCCCTTCAATAGATGACTGGATAAAGAAGATGTGGCACATATACACTATGGCAGGGGTCCCCAAACTATGGCCCGCGGGCCACATGCAGCCCCCTGAGGCCATTTATCCGGCCCCCGCCGCACTTCCAGAAGGGGCACCTCTTTCATTGGTGGTCAGTGGGAGGAGCATAGTTCCCATTGAAATACTGGTCAGTGTGTTGATTTAAATTTACTTGTTCTTTATTTTAAATGTCATACTTGTTCCCGTTTTGTTTTTTACTTTAAAATAAGATATGTGCAGTGTGCATGAGGATTTGTTCATAGTTTTTTTTACAGTCTGGCCCTCCAACGGTCTGAGGGACAGTGAACTGGCCCCCTGTGTAAAAAGTTTGGGGACCCCTGCACTATGGAATACTACTCAGCCATAAGAAATGATGACATCGGATCATTTACAACCACATGGATGGACCTTGCTAACATGATACGGAGTGAAATAAGTAAATCAGAAAAAGCCAAGAGCTGTAGTATGATTCCATACATAGGCGGGACACAAAATTGAGACTCAGGGACACGGACAAGAGTGTGGTGGTTATGGGGGGAGGGGCAGGGAGGTGGGGGGAGGGGAGGGGCTTAAGGAGAAACAAAATAAAAGGTGATGAAGGATGATTTGACTTTGGGTGATGGGTACACAGCGTCATCAGCTGTCCAGATGATGTGGAGATGTTTTCTCTAAATCTATGTGCTCTGGTTGACCAATGTCACCCTGTTCAATGTAACTGTCTAAATTAAAAAAATTAAAAAAGAAATGTCACCGCACACAGGATGCGAGCCCAAAGCCCTGAGCACCGGGTCCCTGTAGGGGGGGGGGGGTTGCTCCCGTGCAGACAGACAGCCCCCCCCCCCCCCCGCCGCCCCTGCCAGGACAGCACACACCGCTCAGCCTGGGTTTGTTCAGAAACGAGAAGAGCGAGACGTCTTCCTCGAACGCATCTTCGTCTACGGAGCCCACTCCACTGGCTTTGGGGTTTCCACGGGGTGCGTCTGTTTCAGACACCGTTTCTCTTTCCGTAAAACCTCTTCTTTCATCCTGATGAGACCTCGTGTCTTTCATAACGAATGCTCTATAAACCGGTGTTTCTGGCTGGGTGCCATAATTTCTCCAAAAAGGGTTTCTTTCTTTCTTTTTTTTTTTTTTTTTTTTCCTGAAGTTGGAAACCAGGAGGCAGTTGGACAGACTCCCGCGTGCGCCGGACCGGGATCCACCCGGCATGCCCACCAGGGGGCGATGCTCTGCCCATCTGAGGTGTCGCTCTGTTGCAACCAGAGCCATTCTAGCGCCTGGGGCAGAGGCCACAGAGCCATCCCCAGCGCCCGGGCCAACTTTGCTCCAATGGAGCCTCAGCTGCAGTAGGGGAAGAGAGAGACAGAGAGGAAGGAGAGGGGGAGGGGTGGAAAAGCAGATGGGCGCTTCTCCTGTGTGCCCTGGCTGGGAATTGAACCCGGGACTCCTGCACGCCAGGCCGATGCTCTACCACTGAGCCAACTGGCCAGGGCCCAAAGGTTTCATTTTTATTTTATTTTATTTTATTTATTTATTTATTTATTTACAGAGACAGAGAGTGAGTCAGAGAGAGGGATAGACAGAGACAGACAGACAGGAACGAAGAGAGATGAGAAGCATCAGTCATTACTTTTTCATTGCATCTTGCAACACCTTAGTTGTTCATTGATTGCTTTCTCATATGTGCCCTGACCGCGGGCTACAGCAGACTGAGTAACCCCTTGTTGGACCCAGTGACCTTGGGTTCAAGCTGCTGAGCTTTTTCATCAAACCAGATGAGCCCGCGCTCAAGCTGGCGACCTCAGGGTCTTGAACCTGGGTCCTCTGCATCCCAGTCCGACGCTCTATCCACTGCGCCACCACCTGGTCAGGCAAAGGTTTCATTTTTAAAATAATAATAATAATAATAATTTTAACGGATTCCTCCTATTTCCCCACACCCCGGTCCCTCCCTCAGTGACGCGGCCAGATACATTTCCGCTCAGCCTGTGGCTTTATCTCACTGTCTCTGGACGAGCGGGTCGTGTTTGAAATCTTGTTCCAAGCGCACGTGGGGCGTCTTCTGTTCCCTGCAGTCACTCTTCCTCACCAGCACGCTCTTCCTCTGGGCCTCAGTCGGACGGTCCCACCGTAACGTGCAGAATCTTGTCTCCACACTCCACGCTGATTTAAAAATTCTTTTTTTGCATATGTACCCCCAAAACAAGAAGTGGGGTATCCCAGGAATGACTGGGTCCCCCTGGTCACCCCCCCACTAAGTCCATACTTAAGAGCAGAGCTCCCCTTTCTTCACCTGAACTGTGACAACCGTCCAACGTGCCTGAGCTGAGGATGAGCTTGTAACCATGTCTCACGTCCTCTTTGATCTCTGGCTCTCCCCACGCCCTCAAAGGTGTCTGCTCCTTCTCTACACCGGACACAACATGGAAGCAAATCCCCCAAAACCCAGAGCCTGAGTCCTGTCTGCGGACAGACAGGGTCTTTTTTTTTGTTGTTTGTTTGTTTGTTTGTTTTTGTATTTTTCTGAAGTTGGAAACGGGGAGGCAGTCAGACAGACTCCCGCATGCGCCCGACCAGGATCCACCCGGCATGCCCACCAGGGGGCGATGTTCTGTCCATCTGGGGTGTTGCTCTGTTGCTCGGCAACCAAGCTCTTTTTAGCACCTGAGGCAGAGGCGTTGGAGCCAACTTTGCTCCAGTGGAGCCTGGGCTGCGGGAGGGAAAGAGAGAGACAGAGAGGAAGGAGAGGGGGAGGGGTGGAGCAGATGGGTGCTTCTCCTGTGTGCCCTCGCCAGGAATCAAACCTGGGACTCCTGCCCGCCAGTCCGACGCTCTACCACTGAGCCAACCAGCCAGGGCCAACAGACAGAGTCTTGCCTCCAGCTCTCATCCCCTCCAACGTCCCAGGAGGAGGGGCGGCCACGAGGCCCCCAGGTTCCCCTTGATCCCAAGACCCCAAACACCACGCCTCCCTCAACCCCACCCGCCCGCAGTGACCCAATACGAGGAGGTCTCAACAGCCAGAGACCATATCAAAGCTCCCACCAAATCGTTCGGACCATTCCTCCAGGGACGCCAATTCATGAAGGCCAGGGGGCTCCTACGGAGGACGCTGGTCATAGGAGGTGAAGACCTCCTGCATGGGGGGGGGGGGGCGCCAGCTCCATGCCCCCCTCCCATCTCCACTCAGCAGCAAACCCACCAAAAACGGGCCGTACCGGTGGGGCCCAACACACCCGGGGTTACCACGTGGGACACAGGTCACACACCAAAGGCCCTTCACACAACAGCTTGTGGGCTCCAACGCCTTTCCTGGGTGTTCCCCCTGGCAGCCCCCAACCTTACGCGTCCACCCACTCGCTCTGACTGGTGTCCGTGGTCCCACGGCCATGAAGTTCGAGAGAATTCTCTTCGTGAGGATAAATGGGGGAAAAAAAAAAACAAAAAAAGGTGTTCTGTCCTCTCTCTGTGTCCACGATGGGCACTCCTTCCAATGGGAGGGTAAACTGAGGCATCTCTGGCCACCTGGGAGCATCCGGGAAGAATTGGCAGCTTGCTGAGTGACCAGACACGGTTTCTGAAATTCCAGCCACACCAACCCCGGTCCCTTCATCAACGCGGATGTTCCTTTACGCGCGGGGCGTAGCGCGCAGTCGCCATGGAAACGGGGCAGCGACGCACTCGGCTGCGCCCCTGCACGTTGGTGCGCGGACATCGTCAGGGGCCTCGGCGTGGCGTCCTCCGTGACCTCCCCAGGATTTGAAGCCCAACCACCGCAAGCCGGACCCCAACGCTGAATCAGGTCACCCCGGCCAGCTCCATCCGTGACCTCCCCAGGAAACAAGTCACTGACCCACGATGATGGGAAATGGCCTCTCTCTCTCTCTCTCTCTCTCTCTCTCTCTCTTCCGCCTCCAGCACCGCCCTCTACGGACGCTGCACCCCACTGCATTGGGAAGAGGGGAGTCCCTTCTGGCCCGGGCTTGCGCCCTACGCCTACTACGTCTTGGCCACCTTCAAACCTTCCCTGTCCTCCCTCGGACCCTGAAGCCCACCCTCTGGGACCGGAGACCTTCAGCACCACTCACGGCCGGTCATCGCGAGTGACCAGGGCCCCAGAGGAAGGGAAGGGGAAGCTCCCTTCTGTCCCCGCTGCCCGAGGCATCTTGGGGGAGAGGCGGACGACAAAGAGTCATGAGGAGCTTGGATGAGCGAGGTCATGTCCTTGGGGAGCTCACGAGGCCACCACGCCAACCCCAGGAGTGCCAGCTCTCGGGAACCAGGGAGTCTGGTTGGCGTGACAACTCCATGCCAACGTGCTGCTCACGTGTCCCTGAGCCCACGCCGCTCTACCTGGCTGTCACACCGCCCACCCCTGGCTGAACGCCCGACACCCACCTGTGTCTCCGTACCAACCCCGAGACGCACAGAGCTGTGCTTCGTCCCCAGACACCACATCAGCGCAGCAGGGCCCCGCGCACAGGCACCAGACATGCTTGTCGGCGTAGCGAGCACACCGGCACCAGGACGCCCAGTCCAGACGCAGCACAGATCTGTTCTACACGTCAGGACGCGCTGCGGGAGCCCCAGGGGCCGCTGTGACATCCAGGCTCAGCTCTCCAATTTAACTGAGGACGGTTGAGGTTCAAAGGCTGGAGTTCTTTCACTTAGCTCAGGGCTGTTGCTTTTGAAGCTCCCCTCACCCTAACATTGACTTAAATTTTGGTAGTTGGGACAATAAGCTTGAGCCACAAGCATGATCCTGTATAAGTACGCTGATGTTGATCACACTCACACACACACACACTGTAACATAGTTCCCTACATGAATAACAGTTTGAGGTAGCTTTAAGACAGTCATGATATCTGCTTGTTTATCCATCATCCATCTACCCACCCACCCATCCACCCACCCATCCATCATCCATCCACCATCCATACATCCACGCACCCACCCATCCATCCATTATCCATCCACCATCCATCCATCCATCATCCATCCACCATCCATCCATCCATCATCCACCCACCCATCCATCATCCATCCATCCATCATCCACCCATCCATCATCCATCCACCATCCATACATCCACGCACCCATCCATCCATCCATTATCCATCCAACATCCATCCATCCATCATCCATCCATTCATCCATCCATCCATCCATCCATCATCCATCATCCATCCATCATCCATTCATCCATCCAATCATCATCCATCCTTCCATCCATCCATCCATCATCCATCTACCCACCATTCATTTATCCATCCATCCATCCATCCATCATCCATACATCCACCCATCCATCCATCCACCCACCCATCCATCATCCATCCATTCATCATCCATCCATCCATTATCCATCCATCCATCATCCATTCATCCATCCACCATCAACCCATCCATTCATCATTCATCCACACATCATCCATCCATCCACCCACCCATCCATCCATCCATCCATCTATCCATCCTTCCACCCATCCATCCATCCATCTATCCATCCATCCACCCACCCATCCCTCCATCCATCCATCATCCATCCATCCATCCATCTATCCATCCTTCCACCCACCCATCCCTCCACCCATCCATCCATCCATACATCCACACATTATCCATACATCTAGTCCACGATGCCCCGTGATCCAGGACCAGAAAAAACTTCTACGGGAGAAGAAGCCAATAAGACCCAGGCGTGTCCCCAAGACGTACCTGAGCAGGCTGGACACTTGAGGGGTGATCAGCACCACCAGCCTCCTGGTCGCCCTCTGGTTCCTCAGCGACTGGCCCAGGACCAGGGCCCCCTGGCAGTAGACGTCATTGGTGGCCAGCGTGACAAATGCCTGGTCGGACACTGCAGACAGGGACGGACAGGGCGGTTACCCTCCTGGCGGATCTCACGGGTTGGTGGGGTCGACGGTCACTCCTCTTCCTCCCCTGAGCTCCACAACTCATGTAGGATAGCTAGTCAGTGGTCCAAAATGTTCCCTGGTAACAGCTTCTATATTTCAACTTTCATTTAAACTCACACACACACACACACACACACACAGAGCAGGGAACCCCATGTCAACCAGAAAACACTTAACCCTTCCTGACACCAACCCACTCAGAGACCTCACACCTGTGGCCCCTTCTTCTCCTCGACACGCACGTCACAAAAGTTCACCCGTCCCGCCCCCATATCGGAATCTTTGAAGAAAACACAAAGAAAAGGTGAGACGTCTCAACAAAGACGCCGTCCCCTCTCGAAAGAATGAAAGCCGCAATTATGCTCTGCGCAAACCACCTGCTGGAAAGGCTTCCACCCCGGGGGTGTGCCTTATATAAGAAGCCCTGTCAAGAGGGGACAGAGAACAGAGATCCTTTCCTGTCTCAAGGGCAGAGGAACGGACGCTAACAGCAGGTCCAATTTAGGGCAATTTGAAGTCCGAGCGCACAGTAGGGATGTTAACCCACGCCGGGGGGGGGGGGGGCGGGGGGGGGAGTGGTGGTGTTTCAACAGTTGAATTCTGGGCTCTCCCTCCGGCCCCCAGAGCTTGTTGGCACGGTGACGGCGGCACCGCGGAGAAAGCTGTGTCTTGCGCAAGGGACGGTGAGGTCTAGAGAAATTAAAATTCACAGCAAGCCGTCCGGGTGGGAACACTCAGGGCTCAGTTCTCAGGGATCACAGTGTCCCCGCCCCCCCCCCCCCCGTGCCCGGTGCCCCAACCTCCACATTCCACCGGGGCACGTTCCCCAGTGAGCCTGTCCCAACAGGGTCCTGTCTGCACGGTGTGGGTGGGGCTCTGCTTTCTTTCCTGAACTGAGAAGTTATGAGAATTCCTGGCGTCTGCTTTGTGAGTGGAGCGTCACAGCCCAAGGGCAGGGCTCAAGTCTGCAACTCAACAATTAGCCATCATCTGTCTATCTATCTATCATCTATCTATCATCTATCTATCTATCTATCTATCTAATCTATCTATCTATCATCTATCTATCATCTATCTATCTATCTATCTATCATCTATCTGTCTATCTATGTATCCACCTGCTTGTCCACCTTAATGATGCTGTATGTCTCCACCTGGCTATCTCTCTATCAATTTATCTCTCTATTATTCTATCATCTCTCTATCTATCATCTATCTATATATCATCTATCTATATATATCTATCTATCTATTATCTATCATCTATCTATCATCTATCTATCATCTATCATCTATCTATCTATCTATATATCTATCTATATCTATCTATCTATGTATCATCTATCTATCTATTATCTATCATCTATCTATATATCATCTATGTATCTATCCAACATCTATCTATCATCTACGTATCTATCACCTATTTATCATCTATCTATCATCTATCTATCTACCTATCTATCACCTATTTATTATCTATCATCTATCTAACTATCATCTATCTATATATATATCATCTATCTATGTATCTATCATCTATCTATCTATCTATCTATCATCTATCTACCTACCTATCTATGCATTGATCCATCTATCTGTCCATCCATCCATCCATCATTTACCAATCAATCTACATCTGCCTATCACTGATCTATCCAATCTATCTATCACTCATCCACTTATTTATACCTACCTATGTATCTATCCAGCTACCTACCTACCACCTATAGATGCACCTCTGATGGTGATGACTGGTTAGACAATTCCTGAAAAGAGCATCAAATCTTTCCCTACCGGGACAGGCAGACAAAGGACACGAAAAGTAACCCCACGAGGATCATTTCCGACTCCTCCCGCCCAAGGTCAGACGCACCCCTGCGCTGCAGCTGAGAAATGGACACCTCCTTGGCCGGAGGTGTTTGGACTCAACGTGGTGGACGAGCGGGCTTCTCTCGCCAGAGAAGGTATCCAACCAGAAGCGTGAAACCATGTCGTGTTTTCCCACCCACCTGGGGCGGCCATGCCCCAGCTAACACAGCGGGTGAGAAACACGTCCATCTGGGAGCCATCTGGCCAGTTGGCTCAGTGGATACAGTGTTGGCCCAGCATGCAGATGTCCTGGGTTCAATTCCCTGGTCAGGGTACACAGGAGAAGCAAACATCTGCTTCTCTACCCCACCTTCTCCCTCTTCTTCCCCTCTTTCCCTCCTGCAGCCAGTGGCTCGGTTAATCTGAGCATTGGCCTCAGGCACTAAAAATAGCTCAGTTAGTCCAAGCATCAGCCCCGGGTGCTGATGTATGTATGGATAATGCGTGGATGTATGGATGGGTGGATGGGATGCGGAGTCTGTCTGTGTGGGGAGGCGGGTGGCCCGACAGGTCTCTGGGGACCCCAGGTGTTGGAGGCGTGGAGGAGGGGGGGTGCTGACAGGCAGAGGTCCCTGACTCATCGGGCGGAGGCAGGGGTGCTGGGATTAGGAAACTACTCAACATCCTTCCTCTCCGCTGACGATGGACAGAGACTAGTCGTCCTATGCCCAGAACGACCAGAAGGTACCAATGATAAAAAAAAAAAAGTGGCCGTCTCTCCACGGTCCCCCTAAGACTCCTAGACACACTCGTCCGCTGTCCGCTGGGGGTCCACGCACGATGTTGCAAAGCCATTGACAGGTAAGGGCTCCATTCCAACAGCAGCGACAGACCAGTGGGTTGTAACGCAGCGAAGGACGGAATCTCGCTGCCAGAGCTTTCACCAATGTCGGTGTTTGGGAAAGGCACCCAAGAGAAAAAACGCCGACAATTATCCAAGGTCACCGCACTCCAAGGGCGCCTTTCCACCAGCGCAGCACCGAGCCACACAGGGGATAATCAGACAGAGGCTCTGGCCAGTTGGCTCAGTGGATAGAGTGTCGGCCCAGCATGCAGATGTCCCGGGTTCAATTCCCGGGTCAGGGCACACAGGAGAAGCAACCATTTGCTTCTCTTCCTCTCCCTCTCCCTCTTCTTTCCCTCTTTCCCTCCTGCAGCCAGTGGCTCGGTTAATCTGAGCATTGGCCTCAGGCACTAAAAATAGCTCAGTTAGTCCAAGCATCAGCCCCGGGTGCTAAGGACAGCTCGGTTAGTCTGAGCATTCTCCATAGACGGGAGTTGCCAGGTGGATCCCAATCAGGGTGCATGCAAGAGTCTGTCTGTCTATCTCCCCTCCTCTCACTTAAAAATAAAACCAAACAAATAAGAAATTAAAGCTTTTTTTAAAAAAAAAAAAAAATCAGAAACAAAGTTTGTCACCAGACTCCAAACAAACACAGGATTAAAAAACAATAACAATAATAAATAAATGCTGTCGCCACGTCGGGGTCAGCCCGAAGGTCGTGGCGGCTGCCAGTTCCGTAAGAAACCCGTGGGGAGATGTGTTTACTTCCACGCCTGCCCTGCCGTGCACGGAGCCCGTCTCCGAAAACCAGCCCCGGAAATGAACACGGGCGGCTCCCGCCGCTCTCGCCTCCCCTGTCCTCAAAGATGGTTCTGTCTCCTGCCAACCGCTGAAAACCCACATGGAGACCGAACGCCCAGGGTTGAATGCTGCCGTTATATATGTGTCCCACCGGCTTTGGGGAGATGGAGGGGGGGAAGGGGGGGAGGGAAGAGTAATTTTCCTCTTTGCAGAGCTCCCAGCCCCCCCGCGGGACACAGAGACCCCTTTCTGTGTGCGTCCTGAGCACGATCTGACCACACAGCCCAGGGACACGGGGCCAGTGTCCTTAGAATTTCTCTTTCTAAGTCTGGAGAGGAAAAACACCACAGGGAAAGCCACCTGGCTGTGTATCAAACTGCTCCCCTGAATAAACAGCAGCCTGCATTTAAAAACACACACACACACACACACACACACACACACACACACACACACACACACACACACAGGCTGGTGAATGCTCAAGAGTGGGCGTGTCTTAAGGAAACGACATCATTCTCATGTCAGACCTCTAAAGTCAACTGCCCAGATCTTTGGGTCCCCAAAAACCCAACGGGGCAGACACAGGGCTGACCTGGAACCCACAGGGGACCAGGATTTGCCAAACACCCAGCCATGCGCCATCCGTAGTCCCAAGCACGTGGGGAATATCTAACTATGCTTTCGGGGAGGGGGGGAACCCCAAAAGCTTACTGTCTGGCCGGGGCTTTGGGGGCATAAACCTCTCCCCTTCTGCTTCTAGTCTGAGAACCTCCAAGCCTTTGGCCGAGAAACTAGCCCGTTGAGACCCCTCCCACCCCGACCTCTTTTTACGGAGAGAAAATGATGGGATGGGAACGCCCCCTCCCAACTGTTGAAACATGGACTTCTCCAAGCTTGGGAGGCGTTCGGGAAGCAAATAATAGGAGACCGGCTGTTTGGGGGTGATCCTGGCGGGGTAAGGGGGCGTGGGGGGGGGAGTCTCCCCGGCGCAGACTGATCCCACGCGCGCCAAGGGGAAGAGCGTTTCGCTCTCCGACTCACCCGGCATGGTCTGAGGTTCCGCGCGCCGCGGGCACCCAAGGGCCGAAGTGCGCCTAGGCGCGCTGGGCGGACTCTCCGGCCTTTAGCAAGGCCTCGCTCAGGCGTCGTCTCCAGGGGACCCCGCGCGGAGTTCCAGGCCTGCGGGACACACGCGTGGCTGCAGCACCCGCGCGGTGCCCACGACTCGACTCGCTCCGCGTCTCCCAGGCCGCCTCCATAACCCCCGCGTGCCACACCTCTTCCTCAGCGCTCCGGGGGGCAGCCTCTGTCTTCCGTCCGTCCACGCGCTCCCCTCACCCCCAGTCCGCCCCGGAGGTATAAGCGACCCCGCCGCGCCTGGGACTTCCTTGGCAATCCCTTGTCTTCTGCTGCCCGCTGCGCCCCGCCCCTCCGGTTCGCTCTGGGCGGCCTCGGCCGCCACCGCCGCCCAACGCCTCCCGGCCACCTCTCTCCGCTCAGATCCACCTCTGTGCTCCCCGCCGCCGCGCCTCGCCTCGGCCCCCTTCTGCACTCGAGCAGCCCCTGCGCCCCGCCCCACGGGTCCCCACCCGCGCCCAAGAGGCTCCCACGCCCCCGCGCCCCGGCGTGTCCAGCACTTACTGCGCGCTCAGGCAGCCTGTGAGTCTCAAACCCTAGTGACCCCTCCCCCCCAGCACCTCCGGTCCGCTCCGGTAGCCTCCGCCGCCCCGGGCGCTGGGAGGCCCTGCAGTGCCAGGGTCCCGCGATTGGCTGCTCGCCGGAAGCCCGGGCCTGCCTCTGCCCAGCCCGGAGGGCGGGCAGGCGGGCGCGGGTCTCGCCGCCTCCGCGGCCCCGCCCAGTGTCCCGCAGTCCGAGCGCCGCCCCTGCGCTCTCGCCGCCCCCTCTTCGCTGAATCCGGCAGTGGGCGGTTTCTAGGTTTGGACATTTCACCTTTAACCAGCTAGCCCTAAAGCAAATGTTTGCAATGGCCCCAGGAGACTGGGCCCCAGGCCAGCGCGCTGCCGGCCGCGTGGAGGCCGCGGTGGACACCTCTGAGCCAGCCGTGGCCCTGCAGTCGGGTCTTGTTGCACGCGGGGCGAGCACCGGAGAAAGTATAGCCAGTGAATTCATGAATCAGGATTGCGTGATGGACGGAAGGCGGGGACGCAAAGAAGCAAAGAAGAATTCAACACAGGCACACGTGGTTCACCAGTTAAATGCGTAAACGAGGGACTGCGTGGATGGATGGGTGAGTCTGTGCGTGGATGAAGGAGTGATTAAGAGAATGAATGCGTGAACGGAGACGAGCTGGTCCACGAGCGCGCTGAAGACAGAAGGCCTTGAATGAGCCAGGGATTCACGCACGGCCGCACCAGTCAGGGAGTGGACGCGGGAATGAGTTTATACAGGGCAGGGGTGCGTACAGGAATGAAGGAATGAATAAAGTGCCCGAAGCAGTGAGGACGTGGATGGAGGAATGACGACCTGCGTGCGCGAATGGGTGACCCGCGTGGGATAAATATATTGATATGAGCGAGCAGATAGCTGTGCCCCGGAAGGGACAAGGTGCGCACAAGCGGGTGGATGCGTTGATTAGCTGATGGGCGGATACCGGCGCGGTGAAGGGGTTGGATGAACGAATGCGTGTGTGAACGCACGCGTGTGTGAGTCCAATGAATGAATGAACGTATGAACGCATGCGTGTGTGAGTGAGCCAATGAATGATTGAACGTGTGAACGCACCCGTGTGTGAGTGAGCCAATGAATGATTGAACGTGTGAACGCACGCGTGTGTGAGTCCAATGAATGAACGAACGTGTGAACGCACGCGTGTGTGAGTCCAATGAATGAACGTGTGAACGCATGTGTGTGTGAGTCCAATGAATGAATGAACGAACGTATGAACACATGCGTGTGTGAGTCCAATGAATGAATGAACGTGTGAACGCATGCGTGTGTGAGTCCAATGAATGAATGAACGTGTGAACGCATGCGTGTGAGTCCAATGAATGAATGAACAAACGTATGAACGCATGCGTGTGTGACTGAGCCAATGAATGAATGAACGTGTGAACGCATGCGTGTGTGAGTGAGCCAATGAATGAATGAACGTGTGAACGCATGCATGTGTGAGTCCAATGAATGAATGACGAACGTATGAACGCATGCGTGTGTGAGTCCAATGAATGAATGAATGAACGTGTGAACGCATGCGTGTATGAGTCCAATGAATGAATGAACGTGTGAACGCACGCGTGTGTGAGTCCAATGAATGAACGTGTGAACGCATGTGTGTGTGAGTCCAATGAATGAATGAACGAACGTATGAACACATGCGTGTGTGAGTCCAATGAATGAATGAACGTGTGAACGCATGCGTGTGTGAGTCCAATGAATGAATGAACGTGTGAACGCATGCGTGTGAGTCCAATGAATGAATGAACAAACGTATGAACGCATGCGTGTGTGACTGAGCCAATGAATGAATGAACGTGTGAACGCATGCGTGTGTGAGTGAGCCAATGAATGAATGAACGTGTGAACGCATGCATGTGTGAGTCCAATGAATGAATGACGAACGTATGAACGCATGCGTGTGTGAGTCCAATGAATGAATGAACGTATAACGCATGCGTGTGTGAGTCCAATGAATGAATGAACGTGTGAACGCATGCGTGTGTGAGTGAGCCAATGAATGAATGAACGTATGAACGCATGCATGTGTGAGTCCAATGAATGAATGAACGTGTGAACGCATGCGTGTGTGAGTGAGCCAATGAATGAATGAACGTGTGAACGCATGCGTGTGTGAGTCCAATGAATGAATGAACTGTGAACGCATGCGTGTGTGAGTGAGCCAATGAATGAATGAACGTGTGAACGCATGCGTGTGTGAGTCCAATGAATGAATGAACTGTGAACGCATGCGTGTGTGAGTGAGCCAATGAATGAATGAACGTGTGAACGCATGCATGTGTGAGTCCAATGAATGAATGACGAACGTATGAACGCATGCGTGTGTGAGTCCAATGAATGAATGAACGTATAACGCATGCGTGTGTGAGTCCAATGAATGAATGAACGTGTGAACGCATGCGTGTGTGAGTGAGCCAATGAATGAATGAACGTATGAACGCATGCATGTGTGAGTCCAATGAATGAATGAACTGTGAACGCATGCGTGTGTGAGTGAGCCAATGAATGAATGAACGTGTGAACGCATGCGTGTGTGAGTCCAATGAATGAATGAATGAACGTGTGAACGCATGCGTGTATGAGTCCAATGAATGAATGAACGTGTGAACGCACGCGTGTGTGAGTCCAATGAATGAACGTGTGAACGCATGTGTGTGTGAGTCCAATGAATGAATGAACGAACGTATGAACACATGCGTGTGTGAGTCCAATGAATGAATGAACGTGTGAACGCATGCGTGTGTGAGTCCAATGAATGAATGAACGTGTGAACGCATGCGTGTGAGTCCAATGAATGAATGAATGAACGTATGAACGCATGCGTGTGTGAGTGAGCCAATGAATGAATGAACGTGTGAACGCATGCGTGTGTGAGTGAGCCAATGAATGAATGAACGTGTGAACGCATGCATGTGTGAGTCCAATGAATGAATGACGAACGTATGAACGCATGCGTGTGTGAGTCCAATGAATGAATGAACGTATAACGCATGCGTGTGTGAGTCCAATGAATGAATGAACGTGTGAACGCATGCGTGTGTGAGTGAGCCAATGAATGAATGAACGTATGAACGCATGCATGTGTGAGTCCAATGAATGAATGAACGTGTGAACGCATGCGTGTGTGAGTGAGCCAATGAATGAATGAACGTGTGAACGCATGCGTGTGTGAGTCCAATGAATGAATGAACTGTGAACGCATGCGTGTGTGAGTGAGCCAATGAATGAATGAACGTGTGAACGCATGCGTGTGTGAGTCCAATGAATGAATGAACTGTGAACGCATGCGTGTGTGAGTGAGCCAATGAATGAATGAACGTGTGAACGCATGCGTGTGAGTGAGCCAATGAATGGATGAACGTGTGAACGCATGCGTGTGTGAGTGAGCCAATGAATGAATGAACGTGTGAACGCATGCGTGTGAGTCCAATGAATGAACGTGTGAACGCATGCGTGTGTGAGTGAGCCAATGAATGAATGAACGTGTGAACGCATGCGTGTGTGAGTGAGCCAATGAATGAATGAACGTGTGAACGCATGCGTGTGTGAGTGAGCCAATGAATGAATGAACGTGTGAACGCATGCGTGTGTGAGTCCAATGAATGAATGAACGTGTGAACACATGCGTGTGTGAGTCCAATGAGAATGAACGTATGAACGCATGCGTGTGTGAGTCCAATGAATGAATGAACGTATGAACGCATGCGTGTGTGAGTCCAATGATGAATGAATGTGTGAACGCATGCGTGTGTGAGTCCAATGAATGAATGAACGTGTGAACACATGCGTGTGTGAGTCCAATGAGAATGAACGTATGAACGCATGCGTGTGTGAGTCCAATGAATGAATGAACGTGTGAACGCATGCGTGTGTGAGTGAGCCAATGAATGAATGAACGTGTGAACGCATGCGTGTGAGTGAGCCAATGAATGGATGAACGTGTGAACGCATGCGTGTGTGAGTCCAATGATGAATGAACGTGTGAACGCATGCGTGTGTGAGTGAGCCAATGAATGAATGAACGTGTGAACGCATGCGTGTGAGTGAGCCAATGAATGGATGAACGTGTGAACGCATGCGTGTGTGAGTCCAATGATGAATGAACGTGTGAACGCATGCGTGTGTGAGTGAGCCAATGAATGAATGAACGTGTGAACGCATGCGTGTGAGTGAGCCAATGAATGGATGAACGTGTGAACGCATGCGTGTGTGAGTCCAATGATGAATGAACGTGTGAACGCATGCGTGTGTGAGTCCAATGATGAATGAATGTGTGAACGCATGTGTGTGTGAGTCCAATGAATGAATGAACGTGTGAACGCATGCGTGTGTGAGTCCAATGAATGAATGAACGTGTGAACGCATGCATGTATGAGTCCAATGAATGAATGAACAAACGTATGAACGCATGCGTGTGTGAGTCCAATGATGAATGAATGTGTGAACGCATGCGTGTGTGAGTCCAATGATGAATGAATGTGTGAACGCATGCATGTATGAGTCCAATGATGAATGTGTGAACGCATGCGTGTGTGAGTCCAATGAATGGATGAACTTGTGAACGCACACGTGCAAGGGTCAGAAAATGGATTCATATGAAAACCAGTGTCCCTGAGCCTTGGGCATCCGTGTTCCTTCTGGTTTTGCAAAGCCCCAGACCTTATTGGGGGGGAGGGGTCTCCTCTCCTGTTGATGGACGTAGAACAGGACCACCCAGACCCAAACCAGCAGGGACCTGTCGGCAAGGCCCACGCGCGCAGCCATTCTTGGGGTCACATGTGCATCTGGATTGAAGTCCTCAGGGCACCCAGTTGCAGGACAGAGGGGAGGACTTTGGCCAGGCTGCCAGCCCCTAGGCGTGGTCCTGAGACGGGCCCAGGGTTGTGAGGACGGCCCTCGTTGTCAAACCGACCGGAAGTGGACGGACCAGGGAGGCGCGCGGCTCCCGTGTGGATCCCCCGGAGACCACGGGTTTGGAACCTCTGGCTGCAGCACCCAGGGGTGCTGCCCTGGAGCGCCGGGCCTCCGGACACCCACCTTAGAGGGACAGGAGAACGCAGTGTGAGGGCTCATGATGCCGCGCGGGGGGGGGGGGGGGGGCGTGAGGGTGGGGATTCCGAGGGGGGGGAGGGGGAGACAGCCCAGCCGCGGGGTGGGTCAGAGAAGCCGCGGGGAAGGAGGCGGGGAAAAGGCAGCAATCATTCCAGGAACTCCACCGGCTCTTGCAGACGGTCAGACTTGTTCTAACTGGCTGGAGGCTCCGGGAGACAAACATCGCCAGACAGAATCAACAGTCCTGCTGTGCAGGTTTCACAGCCTGGGCTTCCTGCTCTGCTAATGTCACCCGGGAGGAGGGGGAGGGGAGCACCGACATCCCCCCCTCACCCCTCCCCGACCCCACACTGAACTGGCACTTGGAGGCCCTCCGGGAAAACACCAACATAGGACCTGGGGACACCTCCCCCCAGGGTTCCACGTCTCATGATTTGAAAACCAACACAATGTAGGCTCCTGCAGGGAGAGATTCTATACGTTATGTTATGCTTATCCGGGATTTGAAGATCAATGTTAGAATTTAGGCCTTTAACTGTGGGGGGGGGGGGGGGGGGGGGGGGGCGGGGAGGGGCAGCAAAAATTAAGTCAATAAATAATTTTTTAAATGTAGAATGTTCCAAAAACTCCAGAACGACAACCACCAATAGGCGCCCTGGCTGGTGGCTCGGTGGATAGAGTGTCTGCCCGGTGTGTGGGCGTCCCGGGTTCAATTCCCAGTCAGGGCCACACAGGAGAAGCGCCCATCTGCTTCTCTTCCCCTCTCCCTTCTCCTTCTCTTTGTCTTCCTCTCCCATAGTTAGTGGTTTGATTGGGTCAAGCATGGCCCTGGGCACTGAGGATAGCTCCATGGGTCCAAGTGTGTCAGCCTCAGACACTAAAAATAGCTCGGTACTTGAGCATCGGCCCCAGACGGGGTTGCTGGGTGGATCCAGGTTGGGGCATGGGCAGGAGTTTGTCTCACTATCTACCCCTTCCTCTCCCCTAAAAAATACATTTGTGCAGCATTGGTAGAGAATTCAGAAGGTCTGAGAACATCGGAGATGCAAAACCTCCTTAGTAATGGATACATAGGAAGGTAGATAGATGGATGGTGGATGGGTGGATGGATGGACGGTGGATGGATGGATGGATGGATAGATGGGTGGGTGGATGGATGAATGGATGTTGAATGGATGGATGGGTAGATGGATGGATGGATGAATAGATGGGTGGATGGATGGATGAATAGATGGTGGATGGATGGATGGATGGATGGGTGAATGGGTGGATGGGTGGATGGGTGGATGGATGGATGGTGGATGGATGGATGGATGGATGGTGGATGGATGGATGGATGGATGGTGGATGGATGTATGGATGGATGGTGGATGGATGGATGGATGGATGGTGGATGGATGGATGGATGGATGGTGGATGGGTGGATGGTGGATGGATGGATGGATGGTGGATTTATGGATGGATGGATGAATGGATGGGTGGATGGATGGATGGATGGATGGTGGGTGGGTGGATGGATGGGTGGATGGATGGTGGATGGATGGATGGATGGTGGATTTATGGATGGATGGATGGATGGTGGATTTATGGATGGATGGATGGATGGATGGGTGGATGGATGTATGGATGGATGGATGATGGATGGATGATGGATGGATGGATGGATGGTGGATGGATGTATGGATGGATGGTGGATGGATGGATAGATGGATGGTGGATGGGTGGATGGTGGATGGATGGATGGATGGATGGATGGTGGATTTATGGATGGATGGATGGATGGATGGGTGGATGGGTGGATGGATGGATGGATGGATGGTGGGTGGATGGATGGATGGATGGTGGATAGATGGATGGATGGATGGATGGATGGGTGAATGGATGGATGGATAGATAGGTAGATAATGGATAGATAGATAGATAGATAGATACATGGATACATGGATACATGGATAGATGATGGATGGATAGATGGGTGGATGGATGGATGGTCGATAGATGGATGAATGGATAATGGATGATGGATGGTGGATGGATGGATGGATGGATGATGGATGGATGGATGGATGGGTGGATGGGTGGATGGTGGATGGATGGATGGATGGATGGTGGGTGGGTGGATGGATGGGTGGATGGATGGTGGATGGATGGATGGATGGTGGATTTATGGATGGATGGATGGATGGTGGATTTATGGATGGATGGATGGATGGATGGATGGATGGATGGGTGGATGGATGTATGGATGGATGGATGATGGATGGATGATGGATGGATGGATGGATGGTGGATGGATGTATGGATGGATGGTGGATGGATGGATAGATGGATGGTGGATGGGTGGATGGTGGATGGATGGATGGATGGATGGTGGATTTATGGATGGATGGATGGATGGATGATGGATGGATGGATGGATGGGTGGATGGGTGGATGGTGGATGGATGGATAGATGGATGAATGGATAGTGGATGGATGGATGCATTGATGATGGATGGATGGATGGATGGATGGATGGTAGATGGATGGATGGATGATGGATGGATGGATGGATGGATGAATGAATAGATGGGTGGATGGATGGATAGATAGATGGTGGATGGATGGATGGATGGGTGGATGGATGGATGGATGGATGGTGGATGGATGGATGGATGGTGGATGGATGGATGGATGAATGAATAGATGGGTGATGGATGGATGGATAGATGGTGGATGGATAGATGGTGGATGGATGGATGGATGGGTGGATGGATGGATGGATGGATGGTGGATGGATGGATGGATGGTGAGTGGATGGATGGATGGATGGTGGATAGATGGATGGATGGATGGATGGATGGGTGAATGGATGGATGGATACATAGGTAGATAATGGATAGATAGATAGATAGATAGATAGATACATGGATACATGGATAGATAGATGGATAGATGATGGATGGATAGATGGGTGGATGGATGGATGGATGGTCGATAGATGGATGAATGGATAATGGATGATGGATGGTGGATGGATGGATGGATGGATGGATGGGTGGATGGGTGGATGGTGGATGGATGGATGGATGGATGGTGGGTGGGTGGATGGATGGGTGGATGGTGGATTTATGGATGGATGGATGGATGGATGGTGGATTTATGGATGGATGGATGGATGGTGGATTTATGGATGGATGGATGGATGGATGGATGGGTGTATGGATGGATGGATGGATGATGGATGGATGATGGATGGATGGATGGATGGTGGATGGATGTATGGATGGATGGTGGATGGATGGATAGATGGATGGTGGATGGGTGGATGGTGGATGGATGGATGGATGGATGGATGGTGGATTTATGGATGGATGGATGGATGGATGATGGATGGATGCATTGATGATGGATGGATGGATGGATGGATGGTAGATGGATGGATGGATGATGGATGGATGGATGGATGGATGAATGAATAGATGGGTGGATGGATGGATGGATAGATGGTGGATGGATGGATGGATGAGTGGATGGATGGATGGATGGATGCATTGATGATGGATGGATGGATGGATGGATGGATGGTAGATGGATGGATGGATGATGGATGGATGGATGGATGGATGAATGAATAGATGGGTGGATGGATGGATGGATAGATGGTGGATGGATGGATGGATGAGTGGATGGATGGATGGTGGATGGATGGATGGATGGTGGATGGATGGATGGATGAATGAATAGATGGGTGATGGATGGATGGATAGATGGTGGATGGATGGATGGATGGGTGGATGGATGGATGGATGGATGGTGGATGGATGGATGGATGGTGGATGGATGGATGGGTAGATGGGTGGGTAGATGGATGGATGAATGGATGCATATAGTCATAGACAGGGACACAAATACATACTATAAATAGATACACAAGTAGATGAAAGAAGGAAAGAGACAGGAAAAGAAAGCTAACAAGCTCTCACGCTTAAGTCAGAGTTTCCCACCCTCAGCCCTCCCGACGTCTGGGGCTGATGACTCTCTGACATGGTGGGGAGGGTCCTGTGCCCTATAAGGTGCTGAGCAGCCTCCCTGGTCTCCCCCCACCAGACGCCGGGAGCAAGACCTCTCTCCCATTTTTAACAACCCAAAACATCTCCAGACACTGCCCGGTGGCCTCCTCTGGGAACAACAGCACTCTTGGTTAAGAAACTGTCCCTTAGTGAGAAAGAGAGGCCTGGGTGGCCGCCAGCTCAGGGCTGAACCAGGCGCGGCCATCTGCCAGACTCTAAGAAAGAAGGGTCAGGAGCGTTTCACCTTCCACGGCCGCCCCTGACATCGTTAAGGTCCGTGTTTCAGGCACGTCTGCCTGGGAGCCACCAACGATGAAACCTGGAGAACAGCACCTGGTCTGTGTCCTCACGATGGCGCCCTGTCCCCCAGCTGGTCAGACAGGCAGAGTTCAGCCTCCCTCCTCCCTCAAGAAAGTTCCCTCTCCACCACTTGGCTGACACGTCTCTCTGTCCCCTCCGAGCTGAGCGGAGAACTTTCTGGGGCCCTTGACACACATCCCCGTCGTCTGAGCAATGGCAAAAAGTCAGGTCACGCCGGGCACAGACGGACCTTTATAGCTGTTTCTTAAACATCTCTTTATTGACTTTATGGGGGTGACGTTGGTTAATACAATTATACCAGTTTCCGGGCAACAATTCCACAAGACGTCACCTGTACCCTGTATGGTCTATTCACCGCCCCCAAGTCCTTCCATCACCCCTTCGACCATTAGTATTTAAGTTTCCTTTTCAAACACTTCCGTGCTTTCAAACCTCTCCCGGGAGACCTGGCCCTCCCCCCACCCGCCATGGAAGCCGGCACGTGGGTGTGGGATATTTCAGGGGACCCCTTTACGAATTCCCCGTTTGCCGTGAACGAGCTCCCTGTCTGATCTCAGACTCAACGGCCAAGTCTGAAACTCTGACCCATATTCATCTTCACCGAATCCCACTCCCCCGGATCTGCCCAAATCCCTCCCTTTTTTCCCTCTTCCCTGAAACTCTTAGGAGACCGAATAGAATTTTTTTTTTTGACGTCTGAGGACGTCAAAACGTTTTTTCTGTTTCTCCAGGGACAAAAGAAAAATGTTTTAAGCCCCAGCAAAAGCGCCTGGCATCCACAGAGCATCAAAGAATTTAAAAAAGAAAAGAAAACAAAAAAATATAACAGAAACCAACGGTCACGCCACCCAAAATAATACCGCCGTTTCGGTCCCAGGGTCTGCCAGAAAGATACCAACGCGTCAAGAGGTCACAGGGAGACGCATCCCTGGACCGGTTCTCTGTGGCGGTTTTCCCGTGGAGCGATGGTGCCCTGGAAATGCCGCCCCCATCTGGCCTGTCTCTCTCTGCAGGTGACACAAATTGTGTGTGTGTGTGTGTGTGTGTGTGTGTGTGTGTGTGTGTGTGTGTGTGTGTGTCGGGGGTCGGGAGGTGAATAGTCTATCAGCTTCTGCCCGCCCTTAGTCCATCACTCTGCCTCCCAGACCCTGCGCCATTCTGCTGGCCTTGCGTTAAGTGGCTTAGCCCTCAGGGGGGACCCTGGACTCGTCATGATCCCACGAGGAAGGTAGTCTCTGATGAGATCAGAACGGAGTCAGACGTCCCTGTGTGAGGAACGGGTCGAGCCACTTCTGGATGCCCCCCTCTCTCCTGCCGCCGGGTGTCCGTTGGGTTGGTGGCCACGTCCAGCCGCACGAGGGGTGGGTGGCGTGTTGAGGGGCAGCCCCATCTGTGTCCAGGGGGGTGGGGGAGACAGAGAACACTCCCACGGGGAGGGAGGGGAATTAAGGCCAAAGCATGAAGGAGAGTGTTCTTGGGGGCAGTCCACGGGGGCTGTCGTCCGGACGGAGTGTTGGCAGAGTGACCGGTGGACAACACAACGGGGTCCTCAGACGTTCTCCGGAGCTGCGGGGGGGAGACACCAGAAATGTCACAGCCGGTCTGAGAGCATTATTATCACCTTTGCAACATTGTTTCTCTATTTGTTGAGGGTCCACCTCATCCCCACCCTCCAGAAACATCAATGTGTTGTTCCATTTCCTTAGGAACTAATGCATCAGTTGATTCCCGGATGTGCCCCCACCGGGGATGGAACCCAGAGGCGGATTTCACGGGGGGCACCCCAGACCTCGACATCAGAAGGGCCCCTCCAAACCCCAACTGGATGCTTTTTTTCTAATGATAACCTCTTGGGCTTCTTCTGCGCTGTGTTAACATGAATAGTCCATCGTATTTTTTCTTTCTTTAAAAATATGGTGAACATGTATTTTTATTTTCCTTGTCTCTCTCTCTCTCTCTCTCTCTCTCTCTGTTTTTCTTTTTTAAGGGGACCATTATTTTCTTCTGCGCCCGGGGCCTCAGCGGACCTTCAACTGCCTCGGAACGAAACCCATAGCCTTGGCTCAGCAGGATGACGCTCCAACCGATTGAGCCGCCCGGCCAGGGTCTGTTAAGGCCGTTTGAACAGCATAAATAAATGGAATAACTCTCTCTCTCTCTCTCTCTCTCTCTCTCTCTTTCATTAAGAGAAATGTTTCCTTCTGCATATTTGCACCCAGTTCTGGCCATAACCTCACCACAGGCTCACGGGTGCTGACGGATCAGCACCGAGGGCGTGGGCGGAATTAAATCCTGCTTCTGTCGTGATCCTACGTGTTGTCAAAAAAGCAAGGTTTTGTTTTTTGTTTTTTTTCTGCCTGTTGCCTTTTCCTGCGTACTTTGAGGGTGTGGTGTTAACCTAGGCTCGCCCCGCGGGGATGGGTCAGTACCGCCCGTCCACCAGCAGAGGGCGGCAATGGGCAGCTTGTCAGCCTTTCAGAATTTGCACCAATTCTTTTAAAAAAAAGAATAGGATCATTTACAACAACATGGATGGACCTTGATAACATTATACGGAGTGAAATAAGTAAATCAGGAAAAAATGAAGAACTATATGAATCCATACATAGGTGGGACATAAAAATGATCTTAGGGACATGGACAAGTTACTGGGGGGTGGGGAGGAAGGAGAGAGGGGGAGGGAGGGGGAGGGGAGGGGCACAAAGAAAACCAGATAGAAGGTGACAGAAGACAATTTGACTTTGGGTGAGGGGTATGCAGCATGATCAAATGTCAAAATAACCTGGAGATGTTTTCTCTGAACCTATGTACCCTGATTGATCAATGTCACCTCATTAGAATTAATAATAAAAAAAGATCAGGAAAAGAAGAAGAAAAAAGACCATCGGGGAAAGTCACTGTGGATACCCTCCTCTGTGGATGGGGTACAGGCTCCCACCGAACCCCAGACGGACTCAGGCACAGGGTGCTCTCACAAACAAACCCCGACAGTTAAAATCTGAGACGGGGTTTGTGCAAGAAAACCGTCCCCTGGCTGTGTGCTCTCTTCCGTGATGTCTTTAGGGCGTTCAGCGACCTGCATTGGAGACCTCTGTCCCCCCACACACACCCCCAAAATGGCTCAGTGGGGGTGACTGTCCATACCACGGAGCCTGGACCCACCAGCAAACCAGGGAGACCCGCACACACCCCCGCCCCGTTCCCCAAGGCTGGAGCCCAGCCTCTGAATAACGACAGGACGGTTTCCGATTTTGTGTTTCTTTCCCCGTTTTCTTGACGGGGTGGGGGTGGGGCAGGGGATGCAAATGTTTCTGGTTCAACCCAGATACTTTGTTTTCCAGATTCGCTGGTGATGAAAATTTCACAGAATAAAAAAAAAAATACAAAAACAATAACTGGGCCAGGCTAGGTAAATGCACAACCCTCCCTCCCACTCAGTGGTCCCCAACCTTTTTTTGGGGCCACGGACCGGCTTCATGTCAGAAAATATTTTCACGGACCGGCCTTTAAGGTGGGACGGATAAATGTATCACGTGACCGAGACAAGCATCAAGAGTGAGTCTCAGACGGATGGAACAGAGGGAATCTGGTCATTTTTTAAAAAATAAAACATCGTTCAGACTTAACTATAAATAAAATGGAAATAGTGTCAGTTATTTATTCTTTCTCTGCGGACCGGTACCAAATGGCCCACGGACCGGTACCGGTCTGCAGCCCCAGGGGGTTGGGGACCACTGCTCCCACCTACCCGCTGATTCTCACGTGCCGGTTTACGTGAGGTTTCTTGGCCGTTGACCCAACTCTTTCAGGACAGAGAACTGTTTGGAGAAACTAACAAAACGCTGAGCGTCTTCCGTGAAAACGTATGCCCAGCTTTCTCTACCTGCACCATCGGGTCCCAACAGAAGGAAGCCCTTCGTTAGCCGACGGGGGCATCTGTGTCTAGGGGACAGATACCGTTCCGGGGAAGCATTTTTTATCCGCGGTTCATAAATAGGGAAGAAAAAATCTGAGAGGCACTTGCCGCTGGTTCGGAAGCAGTTCCTTCTCCGGTTGCGCTGGAAGTAGCCGGCCGCCGCGCCCACCAGGGTCACCACCACCACGGACACGATGGGGGACACGATTTTCGCTACCGTGTTGCCTACGGGGGGAGTCGAGAGAGAGAGAGAGAGAGAGAGAGAGAGAGAGAGGGAGACAGAGGGAGAGAGAGGGAGAGAGAGAGGGAGGGAGAGAGGGAGAGAGAGAGGAAGAGAGAGGGAGAGCGAGAGGGAAAGAAAGGGAGAGAGAGAGAGGAAGAGAGAGGGAGACAGAGGGAGACAGAGGGAGAGAGGGAGAGAGAGAGGATGAGAGAGGGAGAGAGAGGGAGAGAGAGAGGGGGGACAGAGGGAGAGAGAAGGAGAGAGAGAGGGAGACAGAGGGAGAGAGAGAGGGAGAGAGGGAGAGGGAGGGAGAGGGAGAGGGAGAGAGGGGGGGAGAGAGGGGGAGAGGGAGGGAGAGAGGGAGAGAGAGAGGGAGAGAGAGGGAGAGAGAGAGGGAGAGGGAGGGAGAGGGAGAGAGAGGGGGGGACAGAGGGAGACAGAGGGAGAGAGAGAGGGAGAGAGAGAGGGAGAGGGAGAGAGAGAGGGAGACAGAGGGAGAGAGAGAGGGAGACAGAGGGAGAGAGAGAGGGAGAGAGAGAGGGGGAGAGAGAGAGAGAGGGAGAGAGAGGGAGAGGGAGAGAGAGGGAGAGAGAGAGTCAGACAAGGTCAGGTGAGCGAGGATAAAAAAAGACAAAAAAAATTAAGAAAGAACATGGCCTGTGGTAACATCGTGCGTTTGAAAGAACTTTGCAATTCCCCTTCCCGGCCCAGGAGGGGCCATTGCCACAACAAGTACGAGAAAGTGACCCTGGTTTGGTCCCCGACGTGAGCTGATAAACTGAGTCGTGTCTGTGTTTTGGTTCGTTGGCTTGGGTGGACTCGCCCGTCTTTGGACGTAGCGTGTCGACTCATGCAAAACGGCGTTCAGCCAGACTGTGTCCGTACAGTGCTGCCCGCCAAGGCCGCTGGGTCCCGGGACACATGGGCTCACGCAGGACGCTGGGACGTGTCAGTCACGTGTAATGCAGAGCTCTAGAGCAGGGGTCGGGAACCTTTCTGGCTGAGAGAGCCGCGGACGCCACAGATTTTAAAATGTCATTCCGTGAGAGCCATACAACGACCCGTGGACGTGACGCATTATCCAATAAAAATGTGGTGTTGTCCCGGAGGACAGCTGGGATTGGCTCCAGCCACCCGCAACCATGAACATGAGCGGTAGGAGATGAATGGATTGTAATACAGGAGAATATTTTATAGTTTTAATGTCATTACTTTTTTATTAAAGGTTGGTCTGCGAGCCAGAGGCAACCATCATCACGGTCATGAGCCCTAAGTTCCTGACCCCTGCTCTAGGGTCTCCGGCACAAGACAACTGAGGCTGGGGAGCTTGGACAGACAGTCAGCACTCCCCCCAAAGTGTATATTATTGCTTCCTCCTTCATTAAAAAAAAAATAACAATAATAATGAGATAAATAAATAAAGCCAGTTTTACGAACGAGCCCGTGCTTCCGTCCCAGAGGGAGTGCCTGGCGTGATGCATTCTCCAAATCTCTGGACCCTAAAACAGGACAAGTGACTTCTGCACGGGGTGTAAAGTAACCTGGTGTCCCCAAGGGCTGTTTGCAAAGGGGAGAAGATATAGCAGATGTGTGACCACTGAATGGACATTAAACTAATTGTTTAGAATCAACGTCACCATATCCCGTCATCGGCAGCCATAGCAACGACTCCCTGCTGTGGATGTCACTGTCCCTGTCCCTTCTCCATAAACACCCATCGCCTGTGTCTCCTCATGGGGACGCTATCCGGGCTCCCACCTTTCTGAAGTTGGAAACAGGGAGGCAGTCAGACAGACGCCCGCATGCGCCCGACCGGGATCCACCCGGCACGCCCACCAGGGGGCGATGCTCTGCCCCTCTGGGGCGTCGCTCTGCCGCAACCAGAGCCACTCTAGTGCCTGGGGCAGAGGCCACAGAGCCATCC